>NC_083342.1:87286574-87586574 GCF_019175385.1 Lycium barbarum
GGATGCTAGTCCAGCACCATTTGTAATTAGCCACCCTAGTGCAAAGCTAGCAAAGAAGCTATCCTGAAACCAACAAAACACCAGATGTATGAAAAATGACAAATAATTTTGGGCTTTTTTCATTTTTGGCCCGTCGGCCAAAATTAATTACGGGCTCTAGCCAAAATATACAAAATCTATACACTGATTATGTATATTACATGTATATCGTATGTATATATATACTTAATATACAAAACATATACATTTACCGGCTATTATGTTTTAGAGGTCCAAAAATGTAATTATGAGAGAAATAATATAGCAGGAAACACGTGTGTGCAAATGCTTCTTTCGTGTTTTTTTAATTCTATCAGATTGATAATAATCAAAATGAATCGAAGTATTGAAGGCATGCGTTTTAGACATCCAGGGGAAAATTTAAAGATGAAGATCATCATGGATGCGATCACTAGAGTTTGCATAAAATAAAATTTGACAATGTTTAGTTAGTACTGAAGCAACATTACCTGTAGGTTCTGAGGGAGAACCGGCTTCAAAGAATCGTACAGACCGAAGTAGAGACCGCGGTACACAATGATCCCAACACATGAAATATTGAATCCACGGTAAAGTCCAGCAATTCCATCAGATGCTAATGTCTTCTTGTATACATCAACCAGGCCATTGAACTGTCGAGCCCCTCCCCCTTTTGAAGCCTTAGCATCATTTGCTAGCCTAGTTCTGGCATAATCAAGAGAGTAGACAAAGAAAAGGGAAGATGCACCAGCTGCACCTCCTGATGCAAGGTTTCCGGCGAACCATTTCCAGTAACCGTCTCTGTCCTTTTTGAAGTTAAAAAGCCTCTTGAAGTAATCTTTGAATGCAAAATTCAAGGCCTGCACAATAGAGAGAGAAAAATATATCACGAGAACGAAATGAATAAGTACCTAGATTTTTAGGGGAACTTTTTCATTTTTGGCCTGTCAATGGAAATTAATTACAGGTCTTAGCCAAAATTTACAAAATCTATACACTGATTATGTATATTATCTGTAGATCGTATGTATATTTTACGTATACAATATGTATATTACATGTATAATATACTTAAATATACAAAACATATACATTTTCTGGCTATTATTCTTTTGACTGGTCCAAAAATGTAATTATCCCATTTTTAAATAACCGATTTTGACTGAGAAAAGTACGAGCCTGAGTTGGGAAATAACGGATAACGTTAGCTGTGTTGCCTCTCCACAACGACACAAGTCCTTCGTCCTTCATTGTTCGGCTAAAACATTCAGCTATGCCACTGTATGGTTTAGATAACCTCCCAGCCTTGATCATCTCATCCTGGTTCTGGATCAGGAGTTTCACACGCTCGATTGGAGCAGCAGCTGTCTTGGAGACTGCTGCTGAGACACCACCCATCAGAAAATCAATTGCGAAGCTGGAAAAACCTTTCTCTGAAGGAGCTTGCACAAAAACTGGCGATGAGTAGGATGAAACCATCGACATGTCATATTTTCCTTCACATCGATGCAACCAGGGCTTATTACTCTGATTTCCATATTTATATTGTCTTTGGTATGCCAGCAGATCTCGGTTTTGAGTAGATCTAAGCACGAAGTTTCCAGCTACCTTATGAGCAACAGATGGGTAGTGTGGCTGATCAATTGTCATCTCTGCCTCAATACAACAAGAAAGATCCGGAAAAGATTATACAATAGACAGACAAATAAATAATAAGCCCAAATGATAATGCTACTAAAGTACAAGTACATATTTAGGCTGAGGGAAGCAATGTAAACCTGTAAATGAAATTGCAAGAAACATAGCTTTTCCTTACAACCAATAAGAAATATTCCACTTTTAGACATACATCACTGACTAAATTTCCAGAGTTAGGTTCTCTCTTCACAAAATACATTCACAAAGAAGAACATTTTACCGGGAAAAAAATTGAAGTAGGTGTTACTGATATACAATTATTGATCTGTTCGATGGTCCAGACATGTCACATAAGAATTTCTCAGACTTGACTACAACAGCATACTCCCTTTTTCCCAACTGAGGAAAATGAAAAATATAACAGTACAACAACAATTATTATTAAGTCTAGTTGGGGTCAGCCACTGGTCATATTCTTTATTAAAATCAGAAAATTTAATAGTATAGGACCAAAATAAGAAAATATGAATCATGACGAATGCGCCAGAATTATAATTAAGGCTTATGGTCAGAATCATGACTTTCAGTTCTATTTTTGTTTCCCAAATGAAGGATCACAAACCGAATCCAAAAAAAAAAAAAAAGGATCATTGACATAACAATAAAATAGAAAAAGGAACTCGATAATACGTGTTAAGCGGCCTACACATCAATAGTCAATCATAATTTTGGTCTATCCCTCATATAGTATAGGCACATCCTACTTTTTGATACTTCATATTGCAGCAGAAAAATGCCAAAACAAACTTATAAAAATATATATATATCGTCCTGAGAACATATAACTTTTACGTGTAATTTTTCCATGAAAGATACATCAGCCATATACCACCAAAAGTAGAGAAAAAAGACTGTCAAATTTCAAATGCTAAATATCATGTCACATAAAAGAAACAAACTTTGAAGAAAATGAAGCAAAACTAGGCAAATCGTACCTTCGCTCTTTGAAGAATGTATATACTATGAATTAAGAGAAAATCAAGAAAAGGGTTGTACCTGATAAATTAGCTTAAGTTTTTGGCAATTGGGTTGCTTTTAACTGAGATTGAGAGTGGAAAGAGTCTTGTCTTCCTTTAGCAGTGGAATCAAAAGTGGAGACGATAGGCAGAGAGGAAATTACGGAGACTGTTGCTGGTTTAAATACGACATCTATACTCTCTCTAACAAAATTATTCATAGGTCGAGGCTTTAATTTGCAACTAAACTGTTTAATTTTTTCTTAATTTTGTTGTTTCTTGCGAAAAAAAATAAAAATACGTGCCATTTAACATATTTGAGTAAAACACAATGGAAAATTGTAAAATAAATATGACATCTATACTCTGTGTCCCCCCCCCCCCCCCCCCCCCGCCCCCGCCGTCATAAATTGTTCAAACATACCTCTCATTTAACGGAAATCTCCAAACTGACTCTAATAACCCAATTTCACAAAAAATAAAAATAAAAAAATAACCCACTCCCCTATATTATCTGCCCCGACCCACCTCCTAAAATTGTTAGGGTTTGCCCAGTTTGAATTTTACCATAATTGTATTTTAATTCAAAAGAGATTTCTTAGTAAAAATGTTTTCTTTGTGAAAAAGGATTTTATCATATTTATCCTTTTCTTGAAGGAGAAGATTTAGACCTCCATAAATGGAAGATTTGTCTTCTCATTCAAAACACGCATCCACAATGTAGTCATTAAAGAGTCTTTTTTAGGGGGAGATTATTCTCTCAATGAATTTTATGCTTTTATATTAGTTTTCCCATATGTAGGCCAAATGATCAAATCATATTTAGAACGGAAAAGGTCCAAAAATACCCCTAAAGTATGGGAAATGACTCACAAATATCCTTCATCCACTTATTGGTCCAAAAATACCCCTCCATCCACCTATTTGGTCTAAAAATACCCCCAATCTATTTTTTGGGCTCAAGAATACCCTTCAAACTAACACCCTAATTTTACTGGTATTTTTTCAATTTTAAAATGCCACGTGACTTGTTTTGATTGATCACATATATTATTTAATTTAAAAATTAAACCCACCCACATCGAAACCCAAACCCGTTGACCCATTTTTTTAAACCCACATTTCATTCGAAGAACATAAATAAGACAATTCTTGAGTGAAGCTTCTTCCTTTCATTGGATAAGCAGAGATGGTACTATTACCTTTCTTTCATTTTCGCATTATATGACATAACTGCCTCACAGTTTGTAGACCTAAAAGACAAACTTGAGATAGATTTCTATTTGAAAAGCTAACCTTTATGGTCAATAAACAATTCATAGAGTTTCATATATTTCAGATGCCATTTTCCAGAATATGACGAGGACATTTTTGTTGGCTATTTCTCTCTATTTTTATGTTTTCGATCCAAGTATTTAAAGAAAAGTGGATGATATTTTTACAACCTGGAATATCACATGCAACATATTTCTGTCCAAAATAGTCAAATAACATGCAGAAAAAAGAGTTACAAGACGCAATCTCCAACTGTAGAAACCAGTTTTGAATAAGTATTCAAGATTCAAACTTGAAAACAAAAATAAAGATTACAAAAATTACAGGACAACAAAAAAAAAAAACATAACTAATCCGATAGTGATGATTAACGGATATGAAAAGACGACGTAGGAAAGAGAGATTGGGGGTTAGGGTGCAAAGGCTGCTTCTTTTGCCTAAAGCTCCTAGGATATACGCTGCAGGAGTTCAGGAAATTAAATTGCATAGCGACATGTTACTTTCACATTAATTACACAGATGTATGAAAAGAGACTTAGAGCCCGTTTGGATTGGCTTATAAGTTGCTTATAAGCTGTTTTCAACTTTTTTGAATGTTTGGCTAGTCAGCTTAAAGTCATTTTGTGCTTAAAATAAACTCAAAAAAATAATTGGGCCCATTTAACTTAGCTTATCTAAAGCAGCTTATAAGCCAAAAAAAAAAATAAGTTAGACTACCCAACTTATTTTTTTTTAGCTTATAAGCACCAAACAGCTTATAGGCATAAGCCCATCCAAACAGGCTCTTAGACCATTCTTCATGTAGCGGAGAAAATGCATCACATAACAATCCAATCCACAAAAAGGCATTGAAATCAATTAAAAGATCCAAGTTCTCAAAAGAATTTCTAGAAAAAAAAAATAGCGATTGAAAGATGGAGGAAAATAGAAGAAAAAAACACGTTAGAGAAAGAAGAACTCAATATTGAATTTCGCTATGAGTAATAAATCGCAAAAGAACTTGACAGGAAGAGATACAACATTCTTTTTGAAGAAGGAAGGAACTCGCATAAGAAGTCCTGAAACTTAGCACTCCTAGAATAAAAAAAGTAATCGATGGGGTTTAATTTTTAAATTAAATAATATATGTGGTCAATCAAAACAAGCGTGAAAAAATACCATCAACATTAGGGTGTTAGTTCGAGGGGTATTTTTTAGTCAAAAAATAGGTTGGGGGTATTTTTGGACCAAATAGGTGGATGGAGGCGTATGTTTGGACTAATAGGTGGATGGAGGGTATTTGTGAGTCATTTCCCATACGTTAGGGGTATTTTTGGACCTTTTCTGTATTTAGAATAATATGTTTCTTTTAATATAGTTTTCTTTGTCGTCTGATTTGTCATCGTTCAAGGTTTGCAATTGTTAGCTTCCGCATGACTATCACGACCCAATTTCCCCAAACATGGCTAAGTCACGAAACATAAATAAGTGCGAAAATTAAATAAAGAAAAAGGTACAAGACTCATAATAACTCTAATAAAACATGGACATAGTAGTCTAAGTCAAAATAATACCCCAAAACCCGGAAGTCATAGTACATGAGCGTCTACTACGAGTACAAGACTGAATACTAAATACATAAGTTGTCTAAAATGAAGATAAGGCAGAAATAGTAAAGATAGAGTGGAGTCCAGTGCTGTGGGACCCTCATTAGTATACCCTAGAACTCTACAAAATGCTCCAGCAAGCTCCAAGAAAGGTGCTCAACTCGTACCCGGATCAGTACCTGTACACAAAAGGTGCAGCAAGTGTAGAGTGAGTACGGGAAGCACGTGTACCCAACAACATTGTTGACCGACCCTAAACTATAATGATGATGAGGGTTGGTACTTCCGATACTCTTCTTCTTGCTTTGTTAGTTCAAATCCACACATATTATAAGTATTCAACAAGTAAAGTAGTTACAAACGCTGAAGCCACTCTTACAATCCACTCCTATTCCAACTCACTTGTAAAGATTCGATTTTTTACTTAGTTAAGTCCAATTTGAGAATAAAGATTCCACATTTATATCATTTATGTCAGGTATAAGCCTAAAGATCCCATCTTTAAGTCCTTTGTCACACATATGCCATGAAATCAATTCAAACCATCATAAATATTATGAGATGTAGAGAATGCACGCAATGTAAGTGAATAGTATGCAATGCAATGGCCATATGCATAGGTATACACACGCTCTTGTAGTAGGTTTCACGTGACCCATGGGGGACTCATGAGGTCCATATACCCACTCGAAATACCAGATCTCCCAGATCACATCGGCTCCCAGCCGTTGGCCGAATATCATCATCCCTCCATACCCATATACCATATCTAATATCCGGTCTCTTAGGCCCCTGTCTTACCATTTACCAGTCATATGCTAACAATATCATGAAAGAATAAATGAATATACGTACATCATGAAAATGCAAAATAGCAAGTCAGTATCAAGATTTAAGTGTCTTTTTCCATAAATCAGACAAGATGTGGAGTGATGAATGCAAATCAAGTCAACAAGCACAAGTACTCAGTTAATCATGGCTCTCATGGCCCAAATAAGCAGCAATCATACCAACGTAAATGGATTTATCCACCATTCTCACGGCCCAAAGGCTAAACACATAATCTCCATCACAATTATAATACTTTTATTTTAATTACCCACACAGATACACCGTTACCCGCATAAGTGCTCGTCATATCACGAGTACGGGACCCCCAATTCCCTGTTTTGCCCCTTATTACATTACCAGCATATAACACTACATAAAGGGTCTAGTAAGTCTCAACTTGCCTAAATCCGAAGCCGAAGAGTCACTCCATGACCTTGCCTTTCCTCTAAGCCCACTCTGTCCAAATACATGTTCTAGATGAGAATACGAAGCTATGGATACGTATATGCCATAGAAAAGAATTCGGATCCAAAAGTCAACCTAAAACCCCGTCCCAAACCTCAAGAGTAAAATAGTAATTTAACGTAAATTTAGGTTCAATATGGTCAAATTAGTAATCTACATGATTATACGAACCCAAACACCCATATTGCTAAGGTTTAGTCCGAAACCTAAAAATAGACCCAAAAAGATACCCCGACCCCACAAGGGCAAATTTGGAATTTAAGCTTAGAATTATCTTACCCATAACTTAGATAGTCAAAAACTCAAAAATCATCAAGTTCTAATCACATTTAAACCCTCAATTTCATAAATTCAATGAACCCATTTTCATGGAAAACCCCCTAATTTCTACTCTAGAAATCATGAATTCAAGCGAAATCAAAAGGAAGAAATCAATTGAATATGATTAGATAAAGGTTTAGATCTTACCCCAATGAAGGAACTTGATCTTGGCACTTTGATTCTCTAAATTTCGAGCTTTCTAGCTTTTAAAATGGTGAACGTGAAATGTAACTCGAATTTGGGATTTTTAATCACTGTTCAGGCCATTACCCTTCGCGAACGCGACCTGACCTAGCTTAAACCATCGTGAACGCGATGATCAGGACAACCCGGCCTAGACCCCTACTATCTTATGCAAACACGAGCCCCTTCTCACGCCCTACTTGGTCCCCCTTCATCGCGAACACGAAGAAGGAAAACCAGATGACTGAAGCCAGAAAAATCTAGTTTCACTAAAATCCCAAACCAACACCCGGAACTCATTTGGAAACCCTCAGACACAAATCAAATATGCATTTCTATCATAAAAAATGCTATGAACTCGTTCGCGCACTTAGATTTCTCAAAAGTGGTCGTTTTGACCCGGGGTTGACCAAGGTCAACTACAACACTACCAAAATTCAACTTTCCAACCAAGTACCCAAAACACACCCGAAAGCTTCGGGACCCGAACCAACGGCTCGACTAAGTCAAAAATGACATTCTGGACCTAATGGAATCGATGGAATTAGGAAAATGACATATTTACCCCTAATGTTGACTTTGGTCAAACTTCCCCATTTAACTAACTCTCAAACTTCTAAACTTACTAAAATCAATCTGAAACTCGCCTGAGTACCTCGGGAACTGCGCCACCCATCTCCGCAAGCCATAAATACACAAAAGCAAGCTCAAGAAGGGTATTTTGGGAATTTCTAGATGAAAAGCTCAAAACAACTTAGCGAGTCATTACATCAGATACCACTAAAAATAGCGTTCGTCCTCGAATGGTAAAAGATAAAAAAGATACCCAGATCCTCAAAAAGTGGGGTATCTGGACGGCATATCAGTCCTCAATAGGGCAATGCCTCCATTCCACTTTCACTGAAATTATTTCCTTCGATCTCAACTTCCGAACATGTATGTCCAAAATGGCTATCGGCTGCTCCTCAAAACTCAGATTCTGATCAAGCAACACCGAATCCCGTCTAATCACATGAGAACCATCCGAATGATACTTGTTCAGCATCGAAACATGGAAAACTAGGAACACCTGAAAGACCTGGAGGCAAAGCTAACTCATAAGTCACCTCACCAACCCGCTGAACTATTTCGAAAGGACTAATAAACCTCAGACTCAACTTCCCTTTATTTCCAAATCTCATCACACCCTTCGTGGGTGAAATCTTCAACAAAATTCACTCCCTAATCATGAAATCTAAATTGCGAACCTTCCGGTCCCTATAACTCTTTTGTCTACTTTGGGATTTGAGAAGTCTTTCTTGGATCAACTTTACCTTGTCCAGCGAATCCCTTAACAAATCAGTACCCCAAGGCCTAATCTCGAAAGCATCAAACCAACCAATCGGGAAGAGGCATCTCCTACCATACAATGCCTCAAACGGGGCCATATAAATGCTCGAATGGTAGCTATTATTATAAGCAAACTTCACCAAAGGTAGAAACTGATCCCATTGATCTCCAAAGTCAATCACACAAGCTCGCAACATGTCCTCGAGGACTTGAATAGTCCGCTCGTCTGTCCGTCAGTCTGAGGGTGAAAAGTTATGCTAAGCTCTACTCCGGTATCCAACTCCTTCTACGTAGACCTCAAGAAATGTGATGTAAACTGAGTCCCTTGGTAGGAAATGATAGAAATAGGCACCTCATGCAATCAGACTATCTCTCGAACGTAGATCTTGGCCAACTTCTCTAAATTGTAAATAGTCTGAATTGGAATGAAATAAGCAGACTTGGTCAATCTATCCACAATGACCCAAATAGCATCAAACTTGCCCAAGGTGTGTGGAAATCCTACCACAAAGTCCATAGCAATCCGCTCCCACTTCCACTTAGGAATGGGCATCCTCTGAATAATACCACCAGGCTTCTGGTGCTCATACTATGCTAGAAATCCAAATACCGAGACACAAACTACACTATGTCTCTCTTCATGAACACCACTAATAATTTTGCTTCAAATCACTACATCTTCATCACTTCTAGGTGAATGGAATACTTCGAACAATGAGCCTCCTTCATAATCAACCTAGTCAAGTCTCCCACTCTCGGAACACAAATCCGAGCCTTGATCCTCAAAGCTCCTTCACCATCAAGAATAGCCTCCTTTGCCTCACTTTGCAACACTTTGTCCCGAATTTTGCATAACTTCACATCATCGAACTGCTGAGCCCGAATATGCTCTAATAAGGAAGACTGCATCTCCACACATGCTACAACCCTACCGGGCTCTGAAATATCAAGCCTCACAAAATGATTAGCCAAAGACTGAACATCCATAGCCAAAGGACGCTCTCCCATGCGCAACAATGCCAAACTACTCATACTCACCGCTTCCCACTCAAGGCATCTGCCACCACATTGGCCTCGCCCCTATGATAAAGAATGGTAATGTCATAAACCTTGAGTAAATCCAACCACGTATGCTGTTTCAAGTTGAGGTCCTTCTGATTGAAAATATACTAAAGGCTATGATGATCCGTGAGCACCTCACAATGGACCCCATAGGGATAATGCGTCTAAATCTTTAAAGCAAACACTACCGCCGCGAACTCCAAGAAGTGAGTGGGGTAGTTCTTCTCATGCTCCTTCAAATGACTTGAAGCATAAGCTATCACTTTCCATTTCTGCATCAAAACACAACTAAGACCCACTCTTGAAGCATCACAATAGATCGCAAAGCTCTCTCCCTCGATGGGTAAGGTCAGAATCATAGCGGTAGTCAACAAAGTCTTGAGCTTTTGGAAGCTCGCCTCACACCTCCACAAAACAACGATAGTAACCCGCGAGGCCTACAAAGCTCCGACCCTCGGTGATTGAAGCCGGTCTGATCCAATCACGAAATGTCTCAATCTTCTTTGGATCTACCACAATACCTTCCTTAGTCACCACATACCCCAAGAATGCTACCAAACTAAGCCAGAATTCACACTTCGAGAATTTAGCGTAAAGCTCCCTCTCTTTCAAAATCCCAAGCACAATCCTCAAATATTACTCGTGCTCCTCCTTATTCCGCGAGTATATCAAGATGTCGTCAATGAAAACAATTACAAAAGAATCCAAATAAGGCCTGAATACTTTATTCATCAACTCCATAAAGGCTACAGGATCATTTGTCAACCTAAATGACATCACTAAGAACTCATAATGCCCATAACGCGTCCGGAATGCTGTCTTAGGGACATCCTCTGCCCTACTCCTCAACTGGTGATAGCCAGATCTCAATCCAATCTTGGAAAAGACTGAAGCACCCTGAAGCTGGTCAAACAAATCATCAATGCGCGGAATAGGATACTTGTTCTTGATAGTCACTTTGCTCAGCTGCATGCAGTCAATACACATTCGCATGACTCACCCTTTTTCTTTACAAAGAACACAAGAGCACCCTACAGTGAAACACTAGGTCGTATAAAACCTTTGCTCAACAAATCTTGAAACTGTTCCATCAACTCCTTCAACTCGACTGGTGCCATCCCGTATGACGGAATAGAAATAGGCTGAGTGCTTGGCTCTAAATCAGTACAGAAATCGATATCACGCTCGGGCAGAACACCTGGAAGGTCTGTAGGGAACACCTCTGGAAACTCCCGACCGGGACTGAATCTAATGGAGGAGTTTCTATGCTAGTGTCTCGAATATAAACCAAATAAGAGAGACAATCCTTCTCCAACATCCCTTGAGCCTTAAGAAACGAAATCACCTTCTTCGGATACTGACTAAGAGTACCCTTGCACTTTAAGCGAGGTATACCCGACATGGCTAAAGTAACCATTTTGGCATGACAATTCAAGATCGCGTGATACGGAGATAACCAATCCATCCCAAGAATAGCATCAAAATACACCATGTCCAAGACTTTCAAGTCTACCTGGGCATCATACCCCATCAAAGTAACTATGAAACATCTATACATTTGGTCTACCACTACCGAATCCCTGATAAGAGTCGAAACATGAATGGGCATATCTAGTGAATCACACATCAAATCCAAACTCAAGGCAAAATAGACAATCAAATAACACCGTAGCTCAATGATGGCAAATTGAAAGTATACCTGTGATGACTGCATCAGAGGCCTCTGCCTCAGATTTGCTCGGAAAAGCATAGCAATGAGCAAGATCACTTAAAGTTTGAGTAACCCCGTGACCACTATCTTGGCCTGGGTGAGTACCTCTCCTAGCTGTCTGAGAACTATCCCTGTTGCCCTAAGCGCCACCTCTAATCGATTGTGTAGCTGTCCTAGGCACAAATTCTGGGAACTCTAGTTCTAACCACTGCGTGTAAGTCTGGGGCAATCCCTCTTTGAATGCCCAAGGTCTCCACACTCAAAGAAACCTTTGGGAACTGCTGCTCCCTTAGAAGAAGAAGAATTAGCACCCGAATGTCCCCCCACGACCAGATGGCCTATAGGAAGTCTGAGACAACTGCCCTGTGCCATAAGAAGTACGCGATGACAGACCCTTCTCAGAAACTGGCATAGCTGCTACAACTGGCCTAGCATTCGGCCAGTGATGAACTCCACTTAAATTCTATCTACCTCCATATGAGGTACCCATATATGTGCTAAAATGGGGCCTCTTGACCACCCGCTCCTCATAATCCTCATGCTTAATGAACTTAGCCTTTTGAGCTGCATCAACAATCTACTGAAAGAAAGACCAGTGGCAGCCATCTGTGCTGCGATCAAATGAAGGGGACAAATCAATCCATTGGTGAACCTCCCCACCCTTTCGGCCTTATTAGGAAAAATCATCAAAGCATGGCGAGATAAGGCGTGGAACTGAGTCTCATACCCTGTCACAGACATATGCCCCTGGTGTAACCTCTCAAACTGATCCCTCATCCTCTCTCGAATACTATGATGCACAAACTTCTCCAAGAACGCCTAAGTGAATGAAGCCCAAGTGAACGGAGGAAGCCCTGCTGCTCTTGTCTCAACAAATGGCCTCCACCACTGCTAGGCGGGGCCAACCATCTGGAAAGTAGTATAATCCACACCTCAAGACTCCCTAAACCTAGGTTATGTAACCTCTCATGACAACTGATCAAAAGTTCATATGCGTCATCCTCGGGATCTCCATCGTACTTGAGAGGGTCCATCTTTATGAAACGCTCAAACATCTTCTGCTCTTCCACAGACATCATGGGCTGTGCAGTGGCAGGTGAAACAAGGCCTGACACTGGCATGCCTGTGAATTGGGGAGCCATAGTAGGTGTGGGCCTAGTCCCTAGAGTTTGATATCCGGGAGCAGCTATGTGATCAGGAGTCTGTCATCCTTCTCTAGTCTGGAAACCATCAGAAGCAGGTGGAAGTACTCCGGCATATACCATACTCTCTAGAAGATCCATCATATGCATCAGTGTATCCTGGGGCAACTCGGAGGTGCCTGTCCTAGCCAACCTTTTTAGCATGAACTGCCATATCCTCCTCAATTACATTATGCTCGGGAGATGCTGCTCTAGTGCAACCCTGAGGTGCTGGAGGCACTAGTCTTCGAGCCAGTGGTGCCACTCGAACTTTGCCTCTGCCACGTCCCCTACCTCTGCCCAGAATAGCAGCCCTAGCAACGGGCTCGGAGGCAGGCTCCTGCCCTTCAGCCGCGGTCAATGTATTCCTCACCATCTATGAGAAAGAGTGAAACAAAGCACAGTATCTTTTTTCAAAGAGAGCTTAGTATTTGATAAAGTCAAGGACGCACGATAAGAATGAAAGAAATGAAATTTCCTAAATGCCCTGTAGCCTCTCGAAGATAGGTATAGACATCATTGTACCTATCCGGAATACTCTACTAGACACCGGTCATGTACTTGTGAGACCATTGAACCTAGTGCTATGATACCAAATTTGTCACAACCAAATTTCCCTAAATATGGCTAAGCACGAAACATAAAAAAGTGTAGAAATTGAATAAAGGAAACGGTACAAGTCTCATAATAACTCTAATAAAATGTGGACATAGTAGTCTAAGTCAATACAATACCCCAAAACCTGGAAGTCACAGTACACGAGCATTTGCTACGAGTACAAGTTTGACTACTAAATACATAAGCTGTCTAAAATGAAGATAAGACAAAAATAGTAAAGATAGAGTGGAGTCCGATGCTATGGGACCCTCATCAGCATACTCTGGAAATCCACAAAATAGTCCAGCAAGCTCCAAAAAGGTGCTCAAGTCGTATCCAGATCAGTACCTGCACACAAAAGGTGCAGCAAGTGTAGAGTGAGTACGGGAAGCATGTGTATCCAGCAACATCATTGACCGACCCTAAACTATAGTGATGACAAGGATTGGTAATTGCGATACTCCCCTTCTTGCAAATCCTCACAAATTATAAGTATTCAACAAGTAAAGTAGGTACGGATGCTAAAGCCACTCTTACAATCCACTCCTATCCTAACTCACTTGTAAAGATTCAGTATTTTATTTTGTTAAGTCAAATTCGAGAATAAATATTCCACATTTATATCATTTATGTCAAGTATAAGCCTAAAGATCCCATCTTTAAGTCTTTTGTCACACATCTTTAAGCCTAGAGAATGCATGGAATTAAAGTGCATAGTATGTAATGCAATGCCCATATGAAACGGTATGCAAACGCTCCTGCAGTAGGTTTCACGTGACCCATGAGGGATTCATAAGGACCATATACCCCCTCGGAATACCAGATCTCTCAGATAACGTCGGGTCCTAGCCGTTGGCTGAATATCATCATCACTTCGTATCCATGTACCATATCCAATATCCGGCCTCTCAAGCCCCTATCTTGCCATTTACCAGTGATATACTAATAATATCATGAAAGAATGAATGGATATGCGTACGTCATGGAAATGGAAAATAGCAAGTCAATATCAAGATTTAAGTGCCTCTTTCCATAAATAAGACAAGATGTGGAGTGATGGATGCAAATCAAGTCAACAAGCACAAGTACTCAGTCAATCATGGCTCTCATGGCCCAAATAAGCATCAATCATACCAACCTAAATGGATTTATCCACCATTCTCATAGCTTGAAGGCTAAACACATAATATCCATCACAATTATAATACTTTCTTATTTTAATTACCCAAGCAGATATACCGTTACCAGCACAAGTACTCGTCACCTCAGATTGTTAATGAAGTGTTAAACAAGTGCTAAGAAGGTTCCATAAATATTGGAGATCAAACGAAACGACGAGATTAACTTCAGAAAAATAGAGTTATACGACCAGTTATATGGTCCGTATAACTTTATACGGTCCGTATAAGGGGTCCGTATAACCTTACAAAAAAGGGAATTTCCTTGATGGTGAAATACAGTCACTTATACGGACCGTATAAGTCTCGTCGGGCTGAGTATTTTTTCAAGTAAAAATATAAGTTCCCACTTCTAATTTTTCATTTTTATATCTCCTCCATTTCTCTCAAGACCTCTAGAAGATTCCATACATTTAATTAACATAAACCCAAGGTAAATCAAAGATCAAACACCAAAAATTCGTGGAATCAAGGGTATGGGTGCTCATTAGGGTTGTTAGAAGTCAAGAATCTCTTTGGAGTTAAAGCTAGGGTTTTCTCCAAGTGAAGTGTTTTCATCCAAAGCCCATTCCTACATAATCAAAGGTGAGTTTTATGTTCATTTCATGCTATTAAGAGTATTGAATGGTTGAAGGACTTGTATTATGGTAGAAAGTAGAAAATGGGTTACAAATATGGAAATAGTAGTATTCTTGAATAGTAGTTTGACATGAATCATGATTCTTGAGATGTTATGAGTGGAATCTTGTCGTAAATGATACAAATGATGTTAAAGAAGTATTATATGAGAACGAGTGCGGTGTTATTCCATAGCTATGGTCATGAATCATTTTGGTAGGGAATTGTGGGTATTGGATAATGTCGAAATTGACGAAGTTATCGATTATGATATTAAGAATGTTGTTATTGATGTTTGGAAGTTGTTATATCATATGGAGGAAGTTGTAGAAACAAAGGAAATGCTGCCCAATTGTTATTAGCTTTAGCTTAAGTTTGAGTTTATTATCGAGTATCTAATCTTATCACGAATTCTCTTGAATGTAGAATCGTTGGCTTCGAAGGGAATCATTTAGTCGATAGAGTTAAGGAGACAAAGAGGTATGTAAGGCTAACCCTTCTTACTAAAGGCATGTTTTCCTCATTTTGCGTCTATACGAGATATTTACACTACTCCTATTCCTATAAATGTTGTAAGTTTATGATTCTCGAGATTCTCTTGATATTGTTGATAATGTTTCTTGTGATGATAATGATAACGATTATGATGACAAGGTGAAATCTAAGGATGCCATCTAAGATATTCGAAATGTTCTATTCCTAGAAATGTTAGAATGTTCATGACTTTCAATATTTTGAAATACCTCCGGTGAAAGTTCTTCAAAGTGATGATGATAATAACGATGATGATAATAGTAATAATGGAAAGGATGATGATGATGTTGAAATGACTTAAGCACACCTATGTGTGTGTGTGTATATATATATATATATATATATATATATATATATATATATATATATATATATAAGTATGTATGGCTATTGCATAACACCGAGCTTGTATGGCTGGGTACGATATCTAACGCGCGCACACCACTGCAGGGGTACGGATGACACTGAGCCTTAGTAGGGCCAGGTACGGATAACACTGAGCCTTGGTAGGGACAGGTACTTATAACACCAAGATTTATTATGGCCGGGTAAGTAAGACACCGAACCTCTATAGTCGGGTATGATACTACTATATGTACAAATGTATGAAATGGAAGTTTCCCATTAGAAAGAGGATAAGTAAATTTAACGAACGTCGCTAGAGGTATACCTATCTCTTTCATTTCATAACTCGTCCATCTTATGCTATTTCTTATGCTTTCATTATGTTATTGATCATGCTTTATATACTCAGTACATTATTCGTACTGACGTCCCTTTGCCTGGGGGCACTATGTTGCATGCCACACAGCCCCATATTGCTTTGCAGGAAAGTTATCCAGGAGTTGACTGTAGGATGTTCTAGGCTATCAGCTGGATTGGTAAACTCCATTCGGTTCGGAGTGATGCCGCGTCGGAGTATTCCCGTATGAGCTGAGTCGTATACATTATGGGTATGTTGGGGTCCTGTCCCAACTTAGGTTTTGATGTCATATCTTACGTTAGAGACTTTTGCAGACAGAGTCATGTATACAGTATGTCAGCCTTATAAGCAGCTATGTAAGCCGATGTATCATTAGCATTACATTACAGATTTTACTTGATTCGAGAAAGACAGAAAGTATGTTTTTGAAAAGCTTTCGTCATGCATTTCATCTCATGATTTAAGAATCCAGTGAGACTATGAGTATGTCACGACCCGACTAGGGGCTGTGACGGGTACCCGGGGCTAACCACCGAGCACCACTCATTCCCTTACTTATCATATTCATATCATAAGAAAGTCATTTTCTCATTTGGAAACATAATCACGTTACATATATATATAAATATATATATATATATATATAAGCCCTTCGGATATCAAAGTAATATAAACATATACATTAGAGACAGTGTGAGACCATACTACCCACACTTGCGTATCTATGAGCCTCTACTAGAGTTCCAGACATAGGGACGGGATAGGACCCCGTCGTGCCCACAATATACATATGTAAAGAAAAGAATAATAAAAGGCACCTCCGGAACAATGGAGTGCTCTCAAGTCAGCTAACAGCTCCAACGAGTCTGGGTCAAGCTCACCTCCCTGTCTACCTGTGGGCATGAAGACAACGTCCAAAGAAAACGGACGTCAGTACGAACATTGTACTGAGTATGAGGGGCATAAGTAATAATAATAAGTCAATGAGATAAAGGAAGCATCAAATAAGGAACAACTACATCTGGCTGTCAATTATAAAAGAAATAATGCATGCAGGCTTACTTCATAATCATCATCATATCATGTATGCATAATTGTATAAGCTGCCCGTCCATATAGGTACGGTGTGATAATCCTTAGCCTGCGTCCAGGCTTCCCGCGTCTGGGGTACCATCTCATGCCGCCCACTAGTGGTGTCTGCCCATGCCATCTGGACATGGTGTATACGCTGCCCGCCTTAGCGGTGTCTGCCCAACCATGTAGGCGCGGTGTGATAGCATCATGTACATATCATAGACTTATCATATTCTCATTATACTATTACCATAATGCATGACTGGAAACTTAAGACAATCATACTCTATCAGGGTGACATAAGGTCGTGAATCCCCAATTCCATTATGGAGCATTTATAAGCATTCTGCCTCACCTTGAAGGAAATAATATATAAGGTGAGTGTATACAATAAACAAAATCATTAGCTTTATAGGAACATTATATCATGAACTCTAGAACCTTTATACTTAACTCATCATCATCATTATTGGGCTCGTAATGTATCTCTTATCTCATATGGCTATTCATGAACATAGACTCTTAGTTTTCCGGGATATAGAGGATTCATGGAGAAGAAGGATAAATCATGCCATAGGATTCATGCCATAGAAATAAAGGACTATCCTCACATACCTTTTTCGTTCAACTAATCTATCGCTTGCTTGTTCTCCTTTAATGCCCACGTTTCTACCTTCAAGAGAATTTGCATTAACATTAGCTGATCGATTACTTTAGCGTGCTTACTAAAGCTAAAGAAAATTGAGCAGCATTTTCTTTGTTTATACAACTTTCCCCATATTCTATATCAACTCCCAAACATTGATAACAACATTCATAATATCACAAGCAACAATCATCATCCATTTATATTGTCCACATTTCACCATTTCACTCCAATTTCTCCATAATCATGGTCATAGTTCATTATTGCATTTTCTCACACATAATACTTATTCCATGTTCTAAATATCATTTATAGCGGACTTATAATCACAACATACCAATATTCATAATTCACCCCAAACTACTATTCAACAATGACACTATTCCACATTCATGACCCATTTTCTATATCTTTCTACAATTCAAGTGTCTTAGCCTTCCAATACCTTAAACAACATGGAATTATCATAAAACTCACATTAGATGATGGGAGAATAAGCCTTCTCTTCTTGCACCAAAACCCTAACTCACTTCCCTTGAGTTTTCTTGGTGTAGATAAACTTTTATTAGGTTTTATACACTTGATTTTGTGGGTTTGAAGTCGTTGATCATAGATTTCTCTTGGTTGCTTGTGGATGAATAATGGAGATAGTTCTAGAGGTTTCTTGAAGTGTGGAGAATTAATATGGAATGAAATAAAATGAGAGAGGGTCCTTATATTAACACTTAAAATTTGTCCCGACCGGAACATACGGACCAACATACGGTCCGTACATTTTATACGGGCCGTATGTCTGGCCGTATATTTGGTCCAGTGAGGACCCTTATTCTGGGCAAGACATACGGCTGGACATATGGTCCGTATGTTTTATACGGCCAGTATGTCTTGCCGTATAATGCCCAGTTCTCCGAAACTTGTTCTCGTCGACTCGTTTGATCTCCAATCCTTATGGAACCTTCTTAAAACTTGTTTAACACCTCAATACCAATATAAGGGACATTATCACTCTTCTCCAAGACATCGTTACGCCATCATTAACTTGTCGCTCATAATCCTTACTCGACACGCAACATATCCCTTGTTTTCCTTGACAACCTTCTTCCCTTACGTCAATTGCCTTTGAATCTCGATTAGGATCATCAAATGCTATTATTTATTATCACAACATTGTATACGTCACGCCTTTCGCTATCCTATTCACTGTACAATAATGGGGAATTTTCCAAGGTGTAACAGAGTATAACGAGAACCAGCGCGTTCGCTCGGCTCTAAGTAAGGATCGGGTGCCCATCATGCCCTATTACGATTGGGGTGTGACAAAGTGGTATCAGAGCAGTTAGTCCTAGGGGTTGTCTGCAAAGTCGTGTCTAGTAAAGTGTTATTTATGGGGTGTTGCGCGCCACATCTATAAACAGGAGGCTACTGGGCATTTAGGATGGTTACTCTTCTTTAATATCTAAGATCGGGCGATAGAGCTAAGCCATAGGAAATAAGATTACTTAAACTAACCCTTGATTTCAGCAGAAGAACAGTATCGACAGAAGAAAGTGAGTGATGATATTGGAAGTTACAGAGGTAAGTCACTTCGTTGGGGCTACGTCATCGGAATATGCATTTATATGATAATGGATTGGTTGTCATAGAGGTAAGTCGGTGAAAGTACAACAAAGGAATTGATTAAATGTATCTCTTGATGATAAGTTCAGTTATAATTTTGTGAACTAAACAAATTGAATGAATCAGTACAAAGGTACGCAACAGTACGAAAATATGTATGTCGGGTAAGGTAAGAATAATGAGGTATGATTGAAATGCAAAGCTGAAGAATGAAAGGGAAAGTAAATAGGAAGGCATAACAGGGCAGATCACTACAGGATCAGGTACATCTCGAGGTGTGGTATATGAGGTAAGTTTCAACATCTTTGTACTTTTACTTAATATTGGAAGCCCTGTGTGGCTGAGATATGTCGTATATATATATATATATATTAGCCCTGTGAGGCATTGTTGGTATTTGTTGCATGCACGTTTTGGATAGTAAGAAATATAGTGGAAACTCTGCTGAAATTTTCCTAGAATTTAAAGGAGATAAGATATAAGCTTGTAATATGTCCCAACGGAAAAGGATGTTATGTAAAAAGTAATGGACGGACGGGATTAAGTTAGGAGTATCGTTGACAACTACAAGAGATGAGTTAAATATTGTTGAATTGATAGTAACGGTAATTATAAGATGGACATTAATACGGTAAAGAGAAATGCTCGAGTAAATTAGGGAGACTGGTAGTACTAAAACAAGGCATAGAAGAGAAGGGGTAGCTCTACTAGAGTGTAATACTGGAGTATTGGTTGGATGGATAAGCACAAGTCAGATACGACAAGTCTATTAGCAAAATAGAGTAACAACATGATTGAGACAGGGGTATGAAGTACGAAGGGTTATAACGAATGTGGATACCTTGGTAAGACAACTCATGTGGTGAGTGTAATAGGGCTGATCAGAAAGAATAACAGGTTAAGTATGCCTACTCCACAAGGTTTATTCCATTTTATACGCAAGTTTGCAAATGAAATCAAGAAGTGGCACTCTATAGAGTTGATATGATGAGGATATAATAAGAACGTAGCAAGAACCGTAATACAAGGTAAGTAAAGCATAACAAGGAAACGACTAAAGATGTAGCATATTCTATATTAATAAGGAGTGAATGCAAGTGTGAAACCAAAAAGCGAACCATGGGGCTGTAGATAAGAAAGCTTATAAAGCTTTGTTATGGGAAAGTCCAGCATAGAGGTTTCGCAATGACAAAAATGATAGCAAGCGAGAAAAAAAAGGGAGGTGAACTTGAAAAAGAAATCAGAGGAAAGTGATATGGCAAAGTAGTAATAGTTTGTGATTTGTCTAATCGAGACCACGAGTGACGTCTTCGGCTAGATGTAAAAGACCAAGACTACAGAGAGATTAATAACGAAATAGAATGATTGTTAGGAAAAGGATCAACATAATAAAAATGAGGGGGGATGATCAAATTGAACAGAATAGGTTTTGGAAGCGAAGAATGGATGGTATAGAAGTGCTATATTCTAACGGACAAAGCGGTACTGAGTTAAGAATAGGGTTCCTTGTGTGAGGAATAAGGGATTGATTATAAAACGAGAGGTAATAAGATAAATTGAGGAGGAAGGAATGTAAAGGAATAAGTATGGGTATAGAAAGAAAAGGAAATATGCGAAGTACGCGCGCTTAAGAAGTAGTCGTATTATGAGAAAAGGAAAATGCATCTCCTATGAATATCCTATACCAAGACAGAACGAGTAAAGTATATAAAGGACTAAGTTGGAGAGAAAAATGTGGCCATGAGTTATCAGTTTACCGTACGACGATAAAGCGATAAAGCAAGGCTATCATCAACGACAAATACGATATGATTATGATTGGTTTTAAAATCAATGTTGAGTGCAACACGAAAGTAAAAGAGGATGAGGCATAAGGGGTATTAGTTTGATTGTGAGGCATAAGGGGTATTAGTTGTGCATGAGACTTAGATCCTTGAAAATAATGATGGCGGGTTCAAGGGGTATTAAATTTATGGTTACTATAAGTCGATTATGGGAAAGAGAGGAATAAGGGGTATTACTAATACCCCTTATGAGGCATAAGGGGTATTAGTAACCATAAATGCATTTATGGTTACTATAAGTCGGTTATGGGAACCAGAGGAATAACTTGAAATGGGAAGAAAAGGGAAAGATGACGCTATAAGTGAACTCTAAGTATCGAGAATGGGATAAGTGACATTTCATGGATGGTACGGATAACTAGACATACTACTATTTTGAGTATCCCTATGGGACAGAAGTTGTTAATTGGCGGATGTAGAGATTGACTCATAACTAACGGTTGAGCTAAGTAAAACACATCCCTGTTTGGATTGCTATGTCAGTTGCATTACTTGATTACAAAACTACAAGATAAGTATGTTAAGACTTCACACATGAATTACCGCAACTATAAATTATGGGAAATGGCATGAAAATGATGCGGTATAATAAGGGAATTGAGGAAAGGGATATATGAATTCAAGATGGGAAATGAGGCAACGGATTTGAAAATGATATAAGTAAAACCCTTAAAGGGGGGAACCGAGTAAGAAAAATACGAGTGTGGAGATTGAAATGATAAGCCCTAAGATGTGACAGATATAGACTCTAAAACGAAAAAGTGAGAGTTATGCAGAAATGAGTCTAATAGCTAGTAAGTAAATGAGCAAGAATCGAGTGGGTATCTGAGACTGTATTGAAAATCATTTGTGGAGACCTTGAACAACATGACATTGAGGGCAAACAGCTCAAGGAATATGGTAGAGGATAGCAATACTATACTGGAATAGAGGCAAAGGAAATTGACAGTAGAGTCGTTTGTAAATGATATTGTGATTTATGAGTGGCAAATAAGAAGGGACATAAAGTTTTCTATACTAGAATATAAGATGTGATAATCAAGGGAAAAATAAAGGAGAGAAAAGAGTATGACGAAATAAGTTACAACAGATAGATAAAAGAGTTTTGGTATGTAGGAGATACGTAAAATAGAACGAACCAAAGGAAGGGAAGTTTACGAATAAGGTTAGAAGTGCATACATGAATCACACAAGAATGGTTATATAACCTGCAAGTATTTACATGTCGAGAATGAAACCAATTGGGTACTAAAAAAGTGGAGTAAGAGGTAAGCAAGAATAGCGTGTTTGTGATACTCTGGGTCAGTTGAGGGAAAATATATGGTAAATTGATAATGTTGAGTTGGAATTATCGTTAACGACAAATAGGACAATTACCCTAAATATGGTATAAGTATATGTTATACGTTTCCTACGATAACCTTAGGGTGTGTTAGATTACTTGCGAACTCGATAGGATCATTGAATAAGGGGTTTTTCCAAGAGAATATTACGCCTTGGAACTTTCATTTTATATCATTATGGTCATAGCGAATTTCCAACAGTTTACCAGAGGGTTATGAAATTCTCAAAAATTTAGAGGCCTTTGATGAGTCGACGACGGACACCTATGACAAGACACCTCAGATTGAATTTATCTAGACTCTACAGACGTGAATCAATACCATTATCATGGTCATATGGAAGGAAGGAAATGGAAGATATTTGCAAACCATGTAAGGCTTAATACCACTATCGAGCAGGGAAAAGGATGGACGAGTCCAAGTATCAAGGATGATCATATTAGGAAAGTGACTCACTTATGTCTCTCGAAAGGATGTTTATGAGGAATCGAGGGAGTATTGAAATCGAGAGTCATTACTAAGAGGAAAACGCGCCTGCAACTATTCAAAGGGAATGTTATTGATAGTGCATGTCAGAGGATTAAAAAGATGACTCCAAGAAGGAGGTACGCTATGGACTATGCGACCTATATGAAGAGTGGAAGTAGACCTCTAAGAATTAGAAGAGAAAACAAGGGGAACCAATATACGGTGATAAACCTACCCAAGGGAAAACAGCTCCTACCCTGCAGTGTTACTGAAAAGATGACTTCAAAACAAGAAAAACTCGACCTAAGCTTCAAACGTAGATGGATATAGTAAGTTGCAGTCAATTACGGAGGTAGCTAAATTATGACCACTTTCTTTGGGAATTCAATAATAACCGATGTCAGGTGGAGAATGGTATTAAGCTAAGAAAGGAGAGGTACAACATAACAGGAGAGTAATTGATTCGTTATAAGATCACCATAACCAGCATACTTATACAGGACCAGTTTAACATTCGAGGACGAATGTTCTAAGGCGGGAAGAATGTTACACCTCGAAAATTTCGGATTTATTGCCTTGTGAGTAGGCTAATGTGAACTTAAGGTGATTATGAAATCCTTACAAGATTAAGTGAAGTATTAGATAGCTTAAAGTGCATACTATAATATTTTGAAGTCATATGAATATGTGAAATCAAGTTTGTTAAAGGAAGTGAAACGTAAGTCATGTTCGGAAAGGGTTTGCAAAGTATCTAGCTAATGTTGGTTTAATAATGTCTTGAGAAAGAGTTATAACACTCCTCAGATTATTAATGAAGTGTTAAACAAGTGCTAAGAAGGTTCCATAAGGATTGGAGATCAAACGAAACGACGAGATTAACTTCAGAAAAATTGAGTTATACGACCACTTATACGGTCCATATAAGGGGCCCGTATAACCTTACAGAAAAGGGAATTTCCCTGATGGTCAAATACGGTCACTTATACGGACCGTATAAGTCCCGTCGGGCTGAGTATTTTTACAAGTAAAAATATAAGTTCCCACTTCTAATTTTTCATTTTTATATCTCCTCCACTTCTCTCAAGACCTCTAGAAGGTTCCATACATTTCATTAACATAAATCCAAGTTAAATAAAAGATCAAACACCAAAACATTGGTGGAATCAAGGGTATGGGTGCTCTTAGGGTTGCTAGAAGTCAAGAATCCCTTTGGAGTTAAAGGTAAGGTTTTCTCCAAGTGAAGTATTTTCATCCAAAGCATTCCTACATAATCAAAGGTGAGTTTTATGTTCATTTCATGCTATTAAGAGTATTGAATGTTTGAAGGACTTGTATTATGGAAGAAAGTAGAAAATGGGTTACAAATAAGGAAATATTAGTATTCTTGAATAGTAGTTTGACATGAATCATGATTCTTGAGATGTTATGAGTGGAATCTTGTCGTAAATGATACAAATGATGTTAAAGAAGTATTATATGAGAACGAGTATGGTGTTATGCCATACCTATGGTCATGAATCATTTTGGTAGGGAATTGGATAATGTCGAAATTGACGAAGTTATTGATTATGATATTAAGAATGTTGTTATTGATGTTTGGAAGTTGTTATATCATATGGAGGAAGTTGTAGAAACAAAGGAAATGCTGCCCAATTGTTATTAGCTTTAGCTTGAGTTTATTATCGAGTATCTAATCTTAGCACGAATTCTCTTGAATGTAGAATCGTTGGCTTCGAAGGGAACCATTTAGTCGATAGAGTTAAGGAGACAAAGAGGTATGTAAGGATAAACCTTCTTACTAAAGGCATGGTTTCCTCATTTTGCGTTTATACGAGATATTTACGCTACTCCTATTCCTATAAATGCTGTAAGCTTATGATTCTCGAGATTCTCTTGATATTGTTGACAATGTTTCTTGTGATGATAATGATAACGATTATGATGACAAGGTGAAATCGAGGGATGCCATCTAAGATATTCGAAACGTTCTATTCCTAGAAATGTTAGAATGTTCATGACTTCCGATATTTTGAAATACCTCCGGTGAAAGTTTTTCAAAGTGATGATGATAATAACGATGATGATAATAGTAATAATGGCAAGGATGATGATGATGTTGAAATGACTTAAGCACACCTTTGTGTATATATATATATATGGCTATTGCATAATATCGAGCTTGTATGGCTATTGCATAACATCGAGCTTGTATGGCCGGGTACGATATCTAACGCGCGCACACCACTGCAGGGGTACGGATGACACTGAGCCTTAGTAGGGCCAGGTACGGATAACACTGAGCCTTGGTAGGGACAGGTACTTATAACACCAAGATTTATTATGGCCGGGTAAGTAAGACACCGAACCTCTATAGTCGGGTATGATACTACTATATGTACAAATGTATGAAATGGAAGTTTCCCATTAGAAAGAGGATAAGTAAATTTAACGAACGTCGCTAGAGGTATACCTATCTCTTTCATTTCATAACTCGTCCATCTTATGCTATTTCTTATGCTTTCATTATGTTATTGATCATGCTTTATATACTCAGTACATTATTCGTACTGACGTCCCTTTGCCTGGGGGCACTATGTTGCATGCCACACAGCCCCATATTGCTTTGCAGGAAAGTTATCCAGGAGTTGACTGTAGGATGTTCTAGGCTATCAGCTGGATTGGTAAACTCCATTCGGTTCGGAGTGATGCCGCGTCGGAGTATTCCCGTATGAGCTGAGTCGTATACATTATGGGTATGTTGGGGTCCTGTCCCAACTTAGGTTTTGATGTCATATCTTACGTTATAGACTTTTGCAGACAGAGTCATGTATACAGTACGTCAGCCTTGTAAGCAGCTATGTAAGCCGATGTATCATTATGCATTACATTACAGATTTCACTTGATTTGAGAAAGACAGAAAGAATGTTTTCGAAAAGGTTTCATCATGCATTTCATCTCATGATTTAAGAGTCCAGTGAGACTATGAGTATAACGAGAACCAGCGGGTTCGCTCGGCTCTAAGTAAGGGTCGGGTGCCCATTATGCCCTATCAGGATTGGGGTGTGACAGAAATCTCGAATGCACTCATTCCAACTCTTTTAATTACTAATCATTTTTCCCCTCTAGGGCTTTTCCCTTGAATTAAAATCATTCTAAAACTTCTCTTTGAAAGCGTCTCATAATTGTTCATTCAATCATAACTTACAAACATCCGATTGTCACGTTTTTCCTTCATTCTTTATTTATAGCCTAGACATTCAAACAATCCAATTTGCAACAATTTTTGCAGAGTTTCCTCTATACTTCTTAGTGCCTTATTCCTGCACACAGCCCAGAAGACACATCCAATGCCTCACAGGGCGATCACAATACCCGTAACATTTAGCTCAAGTTCTTATATCAAAGTCTATCAATATCAATAAGGTAGGAAACATACCTTTCAAAGTAACAACTTCAATTCTCATCAATTACTTCATAGTGGCATAATCAACTACTCATCCACAATCAAAATATTTAGGGTTAGAATTAGGGACATCACATCCTATACTTTATCTCTACGGCACGATCTAAGATGAGAAAGAAGGGTCAATCATTCCTAAACGCCCTGAAACCTCTTGTTTATAAGTGTGGCTCCCTTCACACCCATAAAAAAGACTCTACTGGACACGGCTCATAGACACTCTCTAGGATGAACTGCTCTGATACCACTTTTGTCACGACCCAACCAGAGGGCCATGACAAGCACCTGGAGCTAACCCACTGAGTACCTCTGAACATACATCTCATAATCATTTCTAGGTGGACCACAAGGACAGCTCATGGTTATCATAATCTGTAAGGGCATATATCACAAGATAGAGACACATCGCTATATAACCATTAGTAATTATGGCCATAAACATAGGACAACAAGGCTACCAAAATATAATACAACAATATGAACTGATGGTGATATGGGACTTCTGGCTACACATATCTATCTACGAGCCTCTACAAAGAATACATGAATCCATGAAGATGGGGCAGGACTCTGCCATGCCCAAGTATATACACAAGAGTAGTACCAATAATCTGCAGCTCCGAAGCAACTGGAGCACTTTTTAAACTCCACCGATGAAGCTCCTAAGGGTCCGGTCTGCCTACCTGTCTACCTGCGGGCATGAACGCAGCGTCCACAAGAAGGGACGTCAGTACTAATAATGTACTGAGTATGTAAGGCATAAGTTCAGCATGTACATAAGAATCATGAAAAAACATCTGAGACATGCCAATGAGTATGTGAATCTGGATGAATCCGCATGAATGTATATCAGGAAACATATATAGGCCACATCGTCACCCTTGTCAAATGTGCCTTATATATGGACATGAACGCCACAACATAGGCCACAGCTTCACCCCCGTCAACTGTGCATTATATATATACATAAACGCCACAACATAGGCCATAACTTCACCCCCATCAACTGTGCCATATATATATATATATATATATATATATATATATATATATATATATAAACGCCACAACATAGGCCAAAGCTTCACCCCATGTCAACTGTGCCTTATATATGTACATGAAGAATGAGAATGAGTGCAATGTATAAGCAAAATGAAATAATAGAACTCGGTAATATCACAAAATAACTATATACATATATTATACTCATAGCATGCATGAGAGTTCAAATAAAAACTACTAGTTTAGCGGAGTGACGTAAGGTCGGTAACCTCCGATTTATATTATGGAACAATCATCATCGCTATATCTCACCTTGAAGGAATAATTATTATAAGGTGACATCAACAACAATGAATAAAATTGAGAAAATCGTGAAATAAGCTCAATAATCTCATAATAGCATTAAAATCATCAGCTTGGGATCATCATCATCATTTTTATCATCATAGAAAACATCTATCTTAGGCATCATAAGAACTTTGAGAATCATGAACTTCTGGATTTTTGGGAATAAGGATGTTATGGAAAACATGTATGAGTTCATAACATATGAATCATGCCTTTAGAAAGAAAGGGTTTAGCCTTACATACCTTTTTGGTCTCCTACTACTTAACTCTTATCCTTCCAAGCTCGTAAATATACATTCAAAAGAATTCATATTATTGTTATACTTATCGTCATATGCTTGTCTTAAGCCCCAAATTAATTCCTTTTAAAATCTGCCGAAATTCGAGCAGTATCTCCCCTTTTTATATCCCTAGCCCGAAATCACAATACCAACAAAACAACAACAATATCAATACCAATATCAACCACATCATTATCAATACCAAAATATTCCATAAAACATCCCACACGATGTTTTTCAACATACAACAACAATATACATTTCCTTTCTTCCCAATCAAGGAGCATAATCTCATCAACACACTAAAAACATTAGATACCATCCATATACATGTAAATCAGCCCAACCATAGGGCCACAACATGCTCAAAATAGTCCATAAACACAACAACTATAACACAACACTTTATGACCTTTCCTCCATAACTATTTTCACTTTTAAGACTTGCTAAACCTTCAAATCAACTCAACATAAGAGATAGGATGAAGAACATACCTTATACCTGAAGAACTTTAGCCACACCAACTTTATTCAAGACCAAACTCACCACAACATAAAGTAGAAGCAAGAACAACCACCTTTTATGGACTAGTTTGGTGTAATCTTGTTAAATTCTTGATTTAATAGGCTATAAATGTTTGGGGAATGTGTTAGGAGGTTTCTAGGACTCATGATAGTGTAAAATGATGGAAAAATGGGGTTGATGGGGGGGGGGGGGGTTTATACACCTTGAAATTCGGTGGAACCGACTTTCCCAAGTGGGACCCGCGAAAGCCATTTGGCAGTTTGAGGGGTTATCTTAAAATGGTCGTAACTCCTTACTCCGATGCCGTTTTGACGAGAGGTTTGTTGCGTTGGAAACTAGACTAGACGAACTTCATTTTAGGATACTAAAACACCTTAAAACTCCTGATATACCGGGAGATATACCCCTCCAAAATTGACCCAAAATTCTGCCAACATTTTTTCCAAATTTTCGACAAACTTATTTTCTTCGATTTGCTTGGTCCCGGAATATTCCAAAACTATCCATACATGATGTTTATCATTAATCATATTTGATAATGGTCATGTCCTTCCCGGTTACGACTTACGAGATCGTAATTCATCCTTTATTTCATTGTTACGTACTTCCCATGGCTTGTACCTTCCAAAACTTCATGGGACGTATCCGATAATCCATTAATATAGTGAAGTATGTGGCATGCTCATACTCTGAAAGTGCGAGGTGTAACAAGATTTTGCCGTTTCCGACATATGACGCGAGAGAGAAAAATGAGTGAAGGCGGCACTTTAGGGTTTGTTCTCAAACATTGATCTTTCAAAAATGAAAGCATTGGGGTGTGTTTGGCCTGTGTATCTGTGTGTGCGAGAATGGGCCGGGTCACGGTCCTGATGGACTAGGTTCAACTTTAAATAAAAGAAAAGGGAGGGGAGAATATATACATATATATTGGCGTATACATGGTATACATATGTACATTTGTATACCTATGTATAAGTGTGTATATATAGATGGGAAGGGCATTAACACTTGCTTAAATAAATAGCCATAATTAAGGGGACTAATTGATTTAGACGTCTTAACCATGACTAATTGTAATGAAGGCATGGCTAGTTTGTGCAACAAAATTCTTTTGCAATTATGACCTTTAATCGAATTTAAAATCATGAATTTGATTACTCCAATTATGGCCATATTTAGCTAAATCAAATAATTGAAGGCTAAATTTGTAGCAATGACCTTAACTGACTCAAAACCATGAAGTTAGCTATTTAGATCAAGGCCAGAATTAAACTAATCAGACAATTAAAGGCTAAGTTTGCAATAATGACCTCAACTAATCTAAACCATGGAAATTGGCTATTTCAATTAAGGTCAGGATTAACCAACAATTGATTATTTCAATTGTAGACCCAGTTATACATACAGTGAACAATTTATGAAAATAACCACAATTAAATACTTGATTAATTATGATTAACTCTAAAAATTGTACAAATGCAGATGAATATGCAAAATTAAGATTTTGAGGGATAAGATGATTAATTCATTTAGTTAATCAGTTTTCTTGAATTAAACGAAGTAACATACTTGCTAATTGATTTTTAGATAATTTTAACAATTAAATAAATAATTGTTTTAAATTATCCTTTGGCTAATTTAGCAAATGATCCATATTAATTATGAAAATGTGTAAATTAATTTTAAAATAATTTATAATATTGTTGAAGTTATTTTGCCAAATGAAATGGCAAAATATTATAATTTTCTTTTTATAAAATTACTTTGGCTTGCAGAAAAATACACATTTCACTCTGTTTGATATTCAAGGACCCTGGATAATTAAAATAAATTATGGGAGGTCAAATATTAGGTGTTAACACTTAGTTTGTTTTAGATGTTAATATAGTTGTTTAGTTTGTTATTAAGCCCATATGTATGTTTAGTGTGAGATTAGGGATGTTAGAATGTTTCCTAGATTCAACTGTTTAGGACATCATGTTCTTTAGGTTCAAATTTCTGCCTAAGTACTATGTATCTTGGATAATGTTTTATATTTGTATTTAATTAGCAAAACACATGTTTATCTGTGGTTTAGATAGGCTTTAATTAGCTAATATAATCAGTTAGTTAATTATGTTAATCTTTTAAGCCTGATGTGTTGTTCTGCCCTGTTTAGTTAATTTTAAGAAAAATCCTTGCCTGTTAATTTCAAGATTGGGCTCAGTTCTGTTAATTGATAAATGGATATAGCATGTTTGTTTTGATTTTCCTGTTCAGTCTAATCTTTCATCCATGTAAATGTGTTTTGTTGTTCACTCGTTAAGAGAAAACAGTGTGATTACCTGCTTAGTTCATGGAGGAATTGGCTGTTAGTAATATAACAACTTAGAATGGTTCAGAATGTCTAGTATTGAGCTGATATAGATGTTTGGTCTTCATATGTAACTAATATACATAGGTTGGATAGTTGACTTAACTTGTGCAGTAGTTACTTGGTGAGTTGAGTTCATGTCAGGAGTTTAGGTTGATGTCTATGTTGATTTCAGTTGGTATGACTTGGTTCAGTTGGTTTTCTATTCCGTATCATTTGTTAAATACAAGGGTTGTAATTGTGTTAGTTGATCAAACATGTCCATTAGATCCTGCTAAGTGTGATTTAGCATATAGTTGTTCTGGTTTGAGTCAACTCCATTTAATGGCATACTTTGTTATGGTAGTTCAGCATGTTAGTGAGTCTTATAGTGGCATTCCATCTGATCCTTAGCATGCCTATAGTTTGTTTAAGTATGGACATTTTCTAAAACCATGCACTTATTGAAGTTTATATAATACAGCCTATCTAAGCATGAGCCATGACCAATTGCTATCAGTATCTGTCATTAAGATCTCTGTGCGTCTATTTATACCCAAATCTTTACCTGATTATGTCATATTTGTGAGAATATTCGCTTGTTAGCCTACATGTACCTCTGTTTAAAGATGTTCTGAAAATTTACACATACTCTCTATTAGTTGCCATTTATTTAGCTATCATACACTTGATCATAATGTCCTCTTGTTCATCTGTGTCAAGTCTGATTTTGTATGTAATTAGAGTTGTTCAAATCTTGGTAGGAATGAATAATCATTTGCTAAAGTGTCTTAGTGGTGTTATTTTCTAAGTAGTTTATCAAAAGTCCTATAGTGTTGTCGTGTATGATTGTTATGTGCTCAGACCAATGCATAACCCCTCTCTTTTCCCTTTTCTAAATGGGCAACTAGCGTATGCATTCAGTTTAGTTTAAATAAACATGTGAAGTTCCTTGCAAATGTAATAAGATAAGAGGGATTTGTTTCACCTGGACTTGATTACAGCTTGCCTGATTAAATGAGTTGTATCCTATTTAGTCACTTAAGTGATAACAGGAAAAAGGGAATTTTAGATGAAATTGTTTATTTGTCCTCTAAATCCTATACCTACTAATGCTCTTTCAAACTTATGAATCTAGGAAGTTAACATAATTTGTTCTTTTCCTCCAAGATTGTGACTCATCTTGTTAATGGAAGTTGTGTCTTGATGTAAAACTGTTGGCTGCTTGTCATGTTTCTTTGGTCATCAATGCCTACATGTTTATTGAGCCTGTTATTAACCTCTCTGTATGAATACTCTTTAAAAAAATGATAAATGACGCATGGACTTGTAAATGATTTTGTGAAACTGTCTCTATGTCTATCCTACCCCTTCTCCTCGTGGATTTTAAATAAGGAAAAGTTAATAATTGAGCTTGCATGACCTTGTCGCCAAGTCCCTTTTTAGATATGCCAATGAATGTATACACAACATGTTATGAGTCAATATGATTCAAATGTGGTAGATATGATACATGTCTGGTCTGATATACACTTGGCATGCACTGTTTTATGGCCACTTCTCCTTTCTGCTTTGTACTGGGTTGATATTCATGTTGGTATATGCGAAGTATACAGGATATGCATCTTCTGTATACACTCTGTGCATATAGGGAAGTATATTTTGTATACTTATTGAATTCTTTTATGTGAGTTTGGTATACAATGAACCTACATGGTGTATACATTTAGTAGCCCATAGGAAAGCATGTATACTGTGTATATCAGTGGATTTAAATCAAAATTCCAACTTAACGATGTTTGGGATAATACTTTTGGGCCTGCTCTTTCCCTTTATTTCTTTATTATTAAGAATGGGCCTGTCATTGCCATTGGACGATTTGCATTACTGATAAAACGGGCTTTGTTTTATCTGCATTATTCTCGGCTTTCTTGGGCCTGTTTGCATTACTTATTTGTCTGGGCCTCCTTTTTCTTCTTTTTACTTACTTAATCACGCTAAACATGTTTGGCTTGCCTGTTCATATAGGTGAATCATATTACTTAAGTTCTTTTTAGTTTAATGGCTAAGTATAGATGCCTTCTGACCGCCTTTCCCATTTTCTCCTCTTTGTTTGCATGGGACCAATGTCGTGGGCCATTTGGGCTGATTTCCTACTCAAAAAATGTTAGGGTGATATATTGTGTGTGTTAAAGGTATTGAGAGAATGATTAAATATTTACTGACGTTTTAATATTGGATTAAGATGGGTGTGGATTGATACGGGCATCACTATTGTTCATGTTGTAGTGCAATTGCAGTGAGAAAGGTTATTCACAATGCGTGAGATTAGGTTTGGCCATAGGTGAAGGAAGATATATGATTGCATACATGCATGAAAATAGAGTCAGAGAGTTAGAATGTAACAATCAACACTTCTTTTTGAGCATTTAAGTTTTAAATCATGATTTGAAATCTTGTGCAAGTTAATAATACTATTTGAAAATTTATTAGCAGTGTTTTGACTAGGACCCGAGGGACTTAAGGGTGATTTGACATCATTGAAAATCAAATTACAATCGTAGAATTTTCTGGTGCATGATTGCACTTCACGACACAGAGTGGAATGTCACAGTCGAGAAGGATATTAAAGTTACCCCTCGTGAAAGCGAAGGCTAACTTTATTAACTCAGTGCAACAGCGAGGGATATCTCTGTAAATACGAAGAAGGCCTGTTAAAAATTTATAAAACAATGACAAATTGCAACAGTGTTTTTAAGAAGGAAATTGAGATTTTTGAGCAATAAGCTCTCAACTTTGAATTCTAAAAGGGTGGATTTTCAACCCCAAAATTTAAGGTATATATTCCTTACATCGACCTATTGACTTTGTGTAAAATTTATCAAATCTAATTCGCAAAATCATGAGATTTAAAAGGCTAAAATTGAGGATTTTAAACCTAAATCTAGATTTAAAAATTATTGATCTTGACTTAAAAATTGGTATCAAAATTGGATCTTGATTATGAATTGGATTCCCTAGCTTTCGGGAAATACGTTCATGTATTCAATTTTTGGATTTTAAACTATTGACCCGAAGGGCAGTTTTGAGTTGACAAAGAGCTGATTTTGACCCTGAGTGTGTCCAAAAATTATGAAATTAGTTCGCATAGATTAATTTGAACCATTATTCACAATTTTTAATTGATTGAGACCATCAGCGATTGTTTGAACCAGTTAAAGCATTTTAAGTGAAGTAAATGTATGTCATTTTCGAAGCAAGTGACGCTTTGACTCTTAGTTTGCTTGTTTTTTCTTTTAAAACATGTTATATGTATTGTGTGTATGAATTTAAACTATCTAGTTCATGTGAGTGGGCAAGCATGAGCTAGGTTGGCTAGTTTGAAGTATCTAGAGTTGATTGCAAAGGGTCCCAATACATATTTTACATGATTTGATACTTCTAACAGATTCCGTGGTATGATATGATATTGCTTAGATGTTTAACATGTTTTATCATTCAGCTAGTGATATTTGGCACAAATATCATGTTTTGTGTCACGTATTACAACTTCTTCTTATGACTTTTATTGCTTAATTCATGAAGTAACCATCGTATTTGAACTTATGTCGTTATATTTCATGTGTATAGGTACGATGACAACAAACGATGGAAAATGTTCTTGAAATGATTGGAATTCTTAGCATATATCGATGGGCTGAGGTGGCGAGTCGATGAACGAAAAGGACGAACTAAAAAGGTGAGTTGAGCGACTGCAGATCCTCGCTTTCCTTCCGCATCGCGGAAGGATCGCGAGAAGCTCCAGAATGTTAGGCCATCGACCCGCATCGCGTGAAGAAAGCGGAACAACCAAACTCAGTCATCAGGGTGCGCGATCGACCCGCATCGCGTGAAGAAGGCGAGAAGCTGCAGATCATTGCGCGATCCATCCGCGATGCGGAAGGAAAGCAGGACTCTGCGGACGTTTTCCCGATTAGACTAGGATTTGGATTCCTTATTTATTATTTTTACCCTAGCCTATATATACACGTTTTTATAGCTGAGAACGGTATTCTGGGATTATTCAAGGATTTGTAAGCCACCGTTCTCCTTTTTCTCTCTCTAGTTATTTCACTTTTCATCTTTTTCAACCCTAGTTTATTCATGGCTTCTTTTGTCTATGATCGAATCATGAGTAGCTAAATCTCTTAGTTCTAGGGTTGTGGCGAAAGACTTGAAAGTTGATTTGATGACAATTATTATCTATTGATTTTCCATATTGTGGGTTGCTTATTTATTCTTGATTTTAATTGTTTGATTATCTGGCCAATAGTTAGACACTATCTGTGGTGCGTGGGTTGAACTTGAGAAAGGGAATTCACGTACGTAATAAGAATAAATAGAGTTTGTTCGATTTAATCATTTCGCTACTGAGGATAGAGATATACCCTTTAGCCCTACTTAGTTGAATACGGTAAAATAAAGGCGTTCTTGTTACAGTTGATGACCATAGAGATATAGACATTAAGGTAACATCTACAGGCTTGTGAGTAGTTCGAGAGAATATCATAAAGCATAATTAACCCGTCAACTAGTAACCCAGGAAATAAAATCGGTGGAATTGTCTGAAGATTATCTGGATTGTCGAAAGCCATAACCCTAGATCTTTCTCTCATCTGAAATTTCTTACAATCTTTGTCAACGTAGTCCCAGTCATAAAAACACCCATCACAAATTGTTTACTTTTCAATTTTAGTTTAGTACCTCAAACAATCTTGATTGTCACTCTCTTGAATAGTTTCATTCGAATTTGAATTAGTTTAACAGTAGAATCTAAGTCTCTATGGGATCGATATCTGGACTTAACAGTCTATATTACTTGTACGACCACGTATACTTGCGTGTGCGTTTGGGAGCAACAAGTTTTTGGCACCGTTGCCGGGGACTTAGAAAAATTTACTGGTTTTCTAATTTGGGTTTGTTTTTCTATTCAAGTCTTTACTTTTCTTCGTTGTTCTACTTGTGATTCTTCAGGCTTCTCTGGTTTATGCCAAGCACTAAAAGATCAGGACAACTGTTAGTTGATCTTGACCAAGAAATCGAGAGAACCTTCCGACGACAGAGACAAATGGCTAACGAAGCAGCAAGACTTGCTCTTGAACAGACAGAAAGGGATAGAGTAAGAAACGCAGATGAACAGGGGGAGAGAGCAGCTGCGAGGGCACAAGAACAACGAATTTTGTTATCCAGTTATGCTAGGACAAGTCTGGCGACCATTGCTAAAGCTATTGTTAGGCCTGACATTACTGGAAATTTCAAGCTAAAAGAAGGAACAGTGCGGCTGGTGCAACATACGTGCCAGTATATGGGTAAATCTAGTGAAGACCCGCATAAGCACTTGATGCAGTTCGTGGAGCTGAGCGAGAATTTCCAATATAGAGATGTTCCCGATGATTATGTGAAGTTGTCCTTATTTCCGTTCTCACTTATTGGCGAAGCAAGGGAATGATTAACGAATCTACCTGTCGGTTCTATCACTTCTTGGGAGATATTATCAAATAAGTTTATCGACAGGTTCTTCTCACCCAAGAAGACAAAGGAGCTGCGAGGAAGAATTGCTAACTTCACTCACAGAGATTCCGAATCTCTACCACACGCTTGGGAAAGGTATAAGGGCTATCTGCGAGATTGTCCCCATCACATGCAGCCAAAGGAGATCATTGGCAACTATTTGTGGAGGGTCTTAACCATGAATCAAGGGCCCTGCTGAATGCTTCAGCTCAAGGTTAGATATTAAACAAAACATATGAAGAGATGGAAGATCTCCTTGAGATGATGTCTGAGGGTCATCATGAGTATAACGAGACTAGCCGGGCGTTACCACAAAAGGCCGCTGGAGTTCTTAAGGTTTATGATGTTGCAGCTATTCAGGCTGATATAGGTACTCTTACTAATGTGATGTTGAGGGTGTTTCCTCAAGCTCAACAGATTCAACCAGTTCAGCACATTTAGCAGGCAGCATGTGTAGGTTACGGTGAACCTCATGATTATAACAATTGTCCATTGAATCCAGAGTCTGTCTATTTTGCGGGGCAGCAAAATCGCGGTATGGGTAATCGGGGAAACTATTATGGGAATAATTACAACACTCCATTTGGGAAGCAGGATTTCCACAAGTCGAACAATTATCAGCAACCTCAAGCTCAACCAGCCAACAATTTAGAGGAAATGATGAAGCAACTCATAGCTCAAAATCAGGCGATGCAGCAGCAAAATCAGAAAATTCAGAGTGAGATACAGAAATCTATTCACGAGCTTGAGCGTCAGATGGGGCAGATGGCTCTTATGCAGAATGTCAGACCTCTGGGTGCTCTTCCGAGTGATACAGAAAAGAATCCAAAAGAATGCAAAGCAGTCACCCTGAGGAATGGTAGAGAGCTAGAAGAAGTGCCACCGAAAAAGAAGAACATAGCAGAGGCAGAACTTATCCCTGCTAAGCGAGCTGAACCAAAGCAAGCAGTCGCAGATCAGCATGTAGAGGAAGTGGTGCGACCACCCCCTCCCTTTCCACAGCGACTTCAGAAACAGAAAGCAGATTCGGCTTGCAGGAAAGTTCTTGAACTCTTAAAACAGGTACACATCAACATACCTTTGGTGGAGCTTCTGCAAGAAGTCCCAAAATATGTGAAATATATTAAAGATGTGTTCGCGAACAAACGGCGTTGGACAGAGTTTGAGACAGTTGCACTTACCGAGGAGTGCAGTTCTAGAGTGAGGAGTAAAATCCCTCCAAAGTTGAAAGATCCGGGCAGTTTCACAATTTCGATTATGATTGGCAACATTGAAGTTGGGCTAGCATTGTGTGATTTGGATGCTAGTATTAATTTGATGCCCACCTCTGTGTTCCGAACGTTGGGTTTGGGAGAGCCTAGGCCAACCACTATTACTTTGCAGTTGGCTGATCGATCTCTTGCTTATCCTGATGGTATTATAGAGGACGTTCTTGTGAAGGTAGGCCCATTTATTCTGCCGTTTGATTTTGTGATACTTGATTATGAGGCAGATAAGAGTGTTCCTCTCATCATTGGGAGAGGCTTCGTGGCTACTGTTGATGCTGTGATCCGAGTGAGAGATGGGAAGATGTCCATGACAGTTAATGGGCAAGAGGCGACTTTCGATGTGTTTAAAGCCACCAGACTTCCAGCCCATTATGAGGAATTGAAGATGATTTCTGTGGTGGAACCCGAGCTCACAAATGCCGAGTTAGATCATTTGCTCGCCTTGCGAGACCCGTTGGAGACAGCTTTGGTGTATGGGGAAGATCTGAAGATTGATGCGGAAGTAGAGGAGTGTCTTAGCATTCTTGACACTTCATGTACTTATCTACGAGCGCATACACCATTTGAGGAGTTAGACAGGCCAGAGTCATGGAAGAAGCCGAAACCGTCTATCGAAGAGGCTCCCGTTCTTGAGTTGAAACCATTGCCTCCTCACCTTCGCTATGATTTTTTGGGTAGTGGAGACGCATTGCCCGTAATCCTCTCTGCCTATTTGACTGATGCGCAGGTTGAACGTGTATTACGAGTGATAAGAGATCGAATCCGAGCCCTCGGGTGGTCGATAGCTGATATTCGGGGTATTAGTAGCTCATTTTGCATGCACAAAATTTTATTGGAGGAAGGCAGCAAACCCAGTATTGAGTGTCAGAGGCGACTAAACCCGATCGTGAAGGAGGTGGTGAAGAAAGAGGTAATCAAGTGGCTTGACAGCTGCATCATTTACCCCATCTCAGATAGCAATTGGGTGAGTCCTGTACAATGTGTCCCGAAGAAAGGGGGCATAACTGTGGTGGAAAACGAGAAGAACGAATTGGTGCCTCAACGAACTGTCACGGGCTGGAGGATGTGCATCGACTATCGCAAGTTGAACAACGCCACCAGAAAAGATCATTTCCCTTTACCCTTCATGGATCAGATGCTCGACAGATTGGCTAGGCATGATTATTATTGCTTTTTGGATGGTTATTCGGGTTACAACCAGATCATGATCACGCCTGAGGATCAAGAAAAGACCATATTCACATGTCCGTATGGCACGTTTGCATTCCGGAGGATGCCTTTCGGTTTGTGCAATGCTCCAGGTACCTTCCAGCGATGCATGATGGCTATCTTCACCGATATGGTGGAGAATTATGTGGAGGTATTTATGGATGACTTCTCTGTCTTTGGAGATTCTTTTGATGACTGTTTGAACCATCTGGATGCCGTGTTAGCTCGTTGTGAAGAAACAAACTTGGTACTTAACTGGGAAAAATGCCATTTCATGGTTCGTGAGGGAATTGTTCTTGGGCACAAGATATCGAGCAAAGGAATAGAGGTTGACAAGGCGAAGATTGAAGCAATTGAAAGACTGCCACCACCCGTTTCAGTTCGGGGAGTGCGCAGTTTTCTTGGGCATGCTGGCTTCTACCGACGGTTCATCAAAGATTTCTCTAAAGTTGCTAACCCGCTGTGCAAGCTTTTAGAGAAAGATGTGAAGTTTGTGTTCAATGAAGCCTGTCTGACGGCTTTTGATGAGCTGAAACGAAGGTTGGTATCTGCTCCTATTATCGTCGCACCCGATTGGTCTCTACCATGTATTCTAATGTGTGATGCAAGTGATTATGCTGTGGGCGCTGTCCTTGGTCAGAAAAGGGACATGATCTTTCATCCGATTTATTACGCCAGCAAGACACTTGATGCAGCCCAAATGAACTATACTGTCACAGAGAAGGAGTTATTAGCGGTTGTCTACGCCTTTGACAAATTCCGATCATACCTGGTGGGCACGAAGGCGATTGTCTACACTGATCACACGGCAGTTCGTTACTTGTTTGCAAAGAAGGATGCAAAGCCGAGGCTTATTCGTTGGGTGCTGTTGCTGCTAGAGTTCGACATCGAGATTTTAGATCGAAAAGGCACAGAAAATCAGGTGGCAGATCACTTATCGAGGTTAGAAGATCGGGAACATGTGGATGAAGCAGTGGGGATTAATGAGACTTTTCCGACGAACAACTTTTCGCTCTTAAATCAGCTGAGGTCCCATGGTATGCAGACATGGTGAACTTTATAGTGAGTGAGATTTACCATCCTGGTGCTAATCACGAGAAGAATAAGCGGATTCTGCATGACAGTCGTTTCTATGTGTGGGATGAGCCCTATCTTTACCGGGTTGGCACAGATCAGCTGATCAGAAGATGTGTTCCAGCGGAAGAGGTCTCAGCGATTCTCGAGAAGTGTCATTCATCACCCTATGAAGGACATCATGCTGGGGATAGAACAGCTGCCAAGGTACTTCAGTCCGGATTCTACTGGCCAACTTTGTTCAAAGATGTTCATGAATTTGTGCGAGCATGTGATAGCTGCCGGAGAACCGAAAATATTTCCAAGCGTCATGAAATGCCTTTGAAGGGAATCTTGGAAATCGAGTTGTTTGATGTGTGGGGTATTGACTTGATGGGCCCCTTCATACCATCCAAGGGAAATAAATACATATTGGTGGTTGTAGACTATGTTTCGAAGTGGGTAGAGGCCATTGCACTTCCCACCAATAATGCTAGTGTGGTGGCGCGATTTCTGAAAAAGAACATTTTTACGAGGTTTGGGACCCCGCGAGCAATCATCAGTGATCAAGGCACGCACTTCTGCAACCGGCTCTTTGATAAATTGCTGCTCAAGTATGGGGTGAAACATAAGATAGCGACTGCTTATCACCTTCAGACGAGTGGTCAAGTGGAGGTATCGAACAGGGAAATCAAAAGGATTTTGGAGAAGACTGTGAGCGTAAGTAGAAAAGATTGGTCATTAAAGCTTGATGACGCTCTGTGGGCATACAGAACAGCTTACAAAACTCCGATTGGTACATCCCCCTATAAGCTCGTTTTTGGTAAGGCATGTCATCTACCAGTCGAGCTTGAGCATAGATCATATTGGGCGATCAAGAAGCTGAATCTCGACATGGTTCAAGATGGAGAGAAGAGACTGTTGCAGCTGCACGAGTTGGAGGAATTTCGCTATCATGCTTATGAAAACACGAAAATATATAAGGAGCGCACCAAAAGAATTCATGACAGGCGCATCCAATCTCGTGACTTTGAGCCTGGGCAGTTAGTATTGCTGTATAACTCTAGGCTGAAGATTTTCGGTGGAAAGCTGAAGAGCAAATGGTCCGGACCATTCGAAGTAGTTCGCGTGACTGCACATGGTGCAGTCGAGCTTAAAAGACCCAACTCAGATGAGACATTCTTGGTTAACGGGAAGAGAGTGAAGCATTACTACGGGGAGGCCACTGACCGTGCCAGGACCACCATCGATCTAGAAGAGGCTTGAGGAGAGCCTGCGTCGTGCCGCGACGTTAAATCAGGCGCTTCTCGGGAGGCAACCCGTGTGTAAAAATAAATAAATAAATTGGGTTATGCTTTTTTTTTGTAGGATATAAGTCACGTTTGTTCATGTTGCAGGAATCGGGCGAAAAAGAAGAAAACAGACAAAGTGCCCAGTGATTTACGCAATAGGCTCGAGATGCGGGCAAATCGCGCATCAAAAATCAGAAATGCCTAGTGATTCGCGCGATCCACCCGCGAAGCGGACAGATCGCGTGGAGTTCTGTAGCTTCGAGCGATCGACCCGCGATGCGGACTGATCGCGCGGGTCAACCCGGTTTGTGTTCTCTTTTACGCATATATGTATAGGCCGCCCCTCCCTCTTCTTATTTCCATCCTAAAACAAATCCCCAACTTCCCCCATTCCCTTTAATACGAAAACAAATACCCACCCCTTATTCCCTCTCTCACACAAAAAACTTCAAGTTGTAATCCATCTCACATCAACACCACAAGGTAAGTGTTCATCTTCCCTATTTTCTCTCTCCTTGTCATTGTGTAGGTATGTGTAAAGTAGGGATATGGGTATGGGTGAATTGTGGGCGGGGATTGGTATTGCTTGTGTAATAGGTGTGAATGTGGCTAGAATGTGATTCCCATTGCATAAAGGAGGGTTCTTCAACCCCCCCCCCCCCCATTGTTACTCAAAGTTAAGGGACGATTTTACGCCCACAAGGTGTTCGATAAAAGTCCTAAAATAGGTTTTTGTGAAATTGTGAAGTCTTGAGTAGCAATGGAACATTTACCGAGCATAGGTACCCTTGTGAAATTCATCTCACCATCAAATTCGAATTGTGAGGGCGGATTGGAAAATTGTGATTCTTTTTTTTTTTGTCCCAAGCAACATGACAATCGCGTACTTTGTTTTTGTTTGCTAGGTCTTGTAGGAGTAGTTAACTTCTTTTGATTTTTATTTTCACAATAGAGTTTGAAGTAAGTGTGGGGTTGTTCCACCACCCCGTCGTTACTAACCTAAACCTCTCGTTTGGTAATGCGTTGTTTTGCAGGAAAAATGGTTCACGCTAAATCCAAGGGCAAAGATGTCGCCTCCTCCTCCCAAGGTACAAAAAAAGGGCGAGCACAAAACCCGCCCAAAGAGAAAAAGGGGCAAACATCCGGAATAGGCAAGCATCCCGCGATTGCCATTCCTCCGGCATCTAAAAGGACAACCAACCCCCATCTCGCGGGGGAAGGAGCAGAGTGGTATGCGGGGTTTGACACCTCGAAGGGGTACACCCATGAGCGAGCAATCAGTCGAGCCACTCTGAAGAAGAATTTCCGGGATATCCACGACCGTATAGTTGCCATGGGGTGGACGTCGGTGTTTGAGCAACCGGGCCCAATGAACATCGATTTGGTCATGGAATTCTATGCTTGCGTCCCAACCCGCATGATTCCTGATTCTGTGTTCTTTCGGAGAAATTGGGTGCCATTGACGGCATCAACCTTGTGCGGGGCAATCGGAGTCCCGGATGTGCCTGTCGAGCCCTTACTAGAGTTCATCAAAAGGCCGGATTATCGGGCTATCCGGGAAACTCTGTGTGGAGCCAACTCAAAAGCTATATGGGCACGATACTCAGGGCCTCTTCGGAAGCATCGAAGTATGAGCATGAACAACTTTTGTAGAGAGGCCCGAGTGTGGCTGCGCCTCTTAAATGCGAGAATAATGCCACTTGATCACTTCTCGGAGGTACAACGGGAGAGAGTGTGCATTGTGTACTTCCTGATGACGGGGCAGCCGGTGAACATAGGGTATTGGATGCTGCAGGAAATCCGCCGAGTGCGTGCTGGGAAGTCAAAAAGGCTAAGTTATGGAAACACTCTCACTTCCTACCTAATGCAGCTCGACAAGGACTTAGCGTACTCTACTGATAGATTACTTGAGGCGCCTATTGACCCGCTCGATATCTCCAATGTCATGGCCCCAGCAAGTGTATCCGGACATCACTTGACCCCGGCAGAGGAGAGGTCTGCCCAGTCCACCGTACTAGCTCAGCTGTACTCAGAGATGATGGTTGCGAGTGAGCACTTTAATATTGATCTCACAAGGGTCTTTATTGATAACCCACATACTCCGCATTCTCGGGCGCTGGTGGGCGATCTATCTCAGTTACCCGCGGATGAGGACGAGAACTCAGCTGACCGAGTAATGGCCGCGTTCGAAGATGAGGAGGAGGCTGAGTCGCTGATGCAAGGCGACGACAATGAAGAGGAAGAAGACGCCGAGCCAGATGAAGGCGCGGTTGATGATGAGGATTTCCTTGATAAGGACGATTAGGCCCTAGTGGGCCCCAGGGAGTATTTCTTACCTCGCTTGCGCTTTATTTGATTTCCAATCTACATGCATTGGGGGCATTGCATAGTTTTAAGTGTGGGGTGGGAAAATACGTCCCTGGTTTGTAACAACATGTTTTTTGAGGTTGCGGATGATGATTAGTATGCCTTAGGATTTTTTTTATTTTATTTTTGCATCGTAGGATTTTTTTTTATTTTTGCATCGTAGGATTTAAAAAAGAATCATCCACCCCCTTTGGTTTTCTTATGGCCTCGGTTCTTTCCCGAGGGGGGGCCTTTGAACCGGGTGTAGGTAGATTTTTTCTTTTATAAGTCATAGAAAGGGTTGTTCCTGATGACGGGTGGATGACAACCTGCTTGAGGGAAAATTAGTCCGTAGGCTAGGTGCATTCAAATGCTAGGTGCACGGGATAGGTGAAGTCTTGGCATATGAGTGATCTTGAAATGTTTTGTGAAAGCATGCCGTGAAACTGTATTACTTTTCTTGGAAGCACTTGAAAATGGTTTTTGTGTTGACTCGTATGACCCACTTGGCATTGTTGATTTCCATTGAGTTTGATTGTTTCGAGGGACAACCGGATCCCTCTTGCGTTGATTATGTGCCATGTGTGAGTAAGGTTTCGTATTTGAATCCATGTTTGGTATTGACATCTAGAACTTGCCCTGTGTGTTCACAAAGCGAAATGAAGTTTGGTTGAGCCTAGAAAGTGATAGAGGCGTTTCTTTGATTAGTCACTAAAAAGCCTAAAAAGTTATCCTACCAGCGTGTAAATAACACCCTAGTTAACCCTGTTGAGCCTTTAGCCTTTTCTTTGATAGCAGTTAATTAGCCTTACCCCTTCGTTCTATAGCACTCAATGTTTGATCCAAACACTCCAGAAGCACTTTAATCAAATTACATGCATAATGGGAGTTGGGAGGCGAAAAGAGGGGAAATGGTTGTTAACTGTAATCTAGGAAGACAATGGGAGCACCGAATGAACAGAACTAATTCACGTGTTAGTTGGGAATTGAAAAAAAAAAAGAAAAAAAAAAAGAGAAAAGAAAGAAATCTGAAAAAGACAGAAAAAAAAAATTGTAGCTCCCTTCTAACTTATGTGATTTAAAAAAAAAAAAGTGGTGCTTAAACAAAGAAAATGGGTGAATTGGGAGAAATTTAAAGGTTGGTTGGTGTTGAATAAGGGCTAATAAAGAAATAGTGCAAGAATGACGAATGTATAAGTATTAAAGTGCTTAGGGAGGTCAGTCACTATTATCCAAATAATTCCTACCCGTCCCGTAGCCTACATTACAACCCTCGAAGTCCTACTTGATTCTAGGTTCGTCTTACTTGTATTAGTAGAGTGGTTACACTACGGGCAAGCATATGGTATGTCGTACATTACATGTGACGTTCTTTGTGAGAGTGAGTGTATTTATTGATTTCAGGTCCATTGATTTAAACATGTGATTCTTGATGAGATATGGACTACTTTGTTGAGGTGAGGGCACATAATTAACAATAGAATGGTGAAGTGTTGATTTCTCGATCATAAGGTTACCTATATGCGTTAAAGTGGTGTCGTTGAGTCAACTGTTTTGAAATTCGAAATGTTCTCTTGGAAAAGAAGTACTTGGTACTGAAAATGAGTTTTGTTTTTAAACCTTTGGCATGGCTTTCGCAATCTGGGTCGCTAGTTTGTTTTTGAAAATCTTGCTTCAAGAGTTAGCCATACTAGCCGAATCCCGTTGCAGACCTGTTTGAATGAGTGAGCTAGAAGTGTAGTCTGATGTTAGTTTGTGTTTGCTCGAGGGCAAGCAAAGTCTAAGTGGGGGGTGGTGATATTTGGCACAAATATCATGTTTTGTGTCGTATTACAACTTCTTCTTATGACTTTTATCGCTTAATTCATGTAGTAACCGTCGTATTTGAACTTATGTCGTTATATTTCATGTGTATAGGTACGATGACGACAAACGATGGAAAATGTGCTTGAAATGATTGGAATTCTTAGCATATGTCGATGGGCTGAGGTGGCAAGTCGATGAACGAAAATGACGAACTAAAAAGGAGAGTTAAGCGACTGCAGATCCTCGCTTTCCTTCCGCATCGCGGAAGGATCGCGAGAAGCTCCAAAAAGTCAGGCCATCGACCCGCATCGCGTGAAGAAATCGGAACAACCAAACTCAGTCGTCAGGGTGCGCGATCGACCCGCATCGCGTGAAGAAGGCGAGAAGCTGCAGATCATTGCGCGATCCTTCCGCGATGCGGAAGGAAAGCAGGACTCTGCGGACGTTTTCCCGATTAGACTACGATTTGGATTCCTTATTTATTATTTTTACCCTATCCTATATATACACGGTTTTATAGCTGAGAACGGTATTATGGGATTATTCAAGGATTTGTAAGCCACCGTTCTCCTTTTTCTCTCTCTAGTTATTTCACTTTTCATCTTTTTCAACCCTAGTTTATTCATGGCTTCTTTTGTCTATGATCGAATCATGAGTAGCTAAATCTCTTAGTTCTAGGGTTGTGGCGAAAGACTTGAAAGTTGATTTGATGACAATTATTATCTATTGATTTTCCATATTGTGGGTTGCTTATTTATTCTTGATTTTAATTGTTTGATTATCTGGCCAATAGTTAGACACTATCTGTGGTGCGTGGGTTGAACTTGAGAAAGGAATTCATGTACGTAATAAGAATAAATAGAGTTTGTTCGATTTAATCGTTTCGCTACTGAGGATAGAGATATACCCTTTAGCCCTACTTAGTTGAATACGGTAAAATAAAGGCGTTCTTGTTACAGTTGATTACCATAGAGATATAGGCATTAAGGTAACATCTACAGGCTTGTGAGTAGTTCGAGAGAATATCATAAAGCATAATTAACCCGTCAACTAGTAACCCAGGAAATAAAATCGGTGGAATTGTCTGAAGATCATCTGGATTGTCGAAAGCCATAACCCTAGATCTTTCTCTCATCTGAAATTTCTTACAATCTTTGTCAACGTAGTCCCAGTCATAAAAACACCCATCACAAATTGTTTACTTTTCAGTTTTAGTTTAGTACCTCAAACAATCTTGATTTTCACTCTCTTGAATAGTTTCATTCGAATTTGAATTAGTTTAATAGTAGAATCTAAGTCTCTGTGGGATCGATACCTGGACTTAACAGTCTATATTACTTGTACGACCACGTATACTTGCGTGTGCGTTTGGGAGCAACAGGGTTCTTATAAAGGACATATGAAAAGTAATATGCACAATATATGTGAAGTTAAATATCACTCAAGAAGGACCCTTGAGCCAAATCCAAGTGTAAGCCCTTCAAAAAGATGTTTTTAAGTTACATTTTCGGGAGGCCATAAACCCACCATTACTTGGGAATTTGGGAAAACTCCGAAAATGAAAGTTGTAGAAAATTGAAATACCTTTCTAACCATAGGTTGTGGGCCTTCACACAACATAGGGATAAAAAGTTATAGACGTTTTAAGGTAGAAAGATCAAGCTGGGCAGTAGGCTCGGCCCAACCCGACTCAAGGTCAGTGGGAACCGACCCAAGACCCATATATAAGGGCTAAAATCATACAAATTCATTCATTTACACAACAACCAGACCAAAACCTTTTAGAGAGAGAGAGAGAGAGAGAGAGAGAGAGAGAGAGAGAGAGAGGAGAGTTAGAGAGATAAAGTGGAGAATCGAGCAAGTTTGAGGCACCGAATCCCGAGGCTCGTGAAGGGTAAAGTATAGAACGAGTTGTTGCTGTCGCTTTAAGCCAATAGGTGGACTTGTAAGTTGTTTATTTCGTGATTGTTGACCATTAAAGGTATGTTTCAGTTGTTTATCATGTTATTAACTTGATTCTCGATTGATCTGACGGATTAAAGTGCTGAAAACATTGTTATAATTGCCGTATAAATTGTATTAAGGTGTTGGGGTTTAGGAGTTGTTTTGGATGAAATATTATGATGGCATGAAGGTATGTAAGGCAAACCTTTCTTCCTTTGGCATGATTCTTGTTGTTATTCATTCTGTATGTACTCCATATGATTCCATTCTTAGACGAGTAAGGTCTATATGTTTCTTGTGATGGCTTATTGATATTGCACTTCTATTCTGTTCCGAATGGAACACCTATAAGGTGCCAAGTTGAGTTGTATATATGGTTTTACTAATGATTTCGAGGAAATGAGTTTTATACTAAAGGAAACATAAAGTTTGATTTTTCAAAACCACTCTGAAGGGGGTGCGAGATTTTACTATTTCATTTCATTTACGATTTATGTTTACATTCCATAGTATCATCCCTTTGTATTGATATGATCATTTATTCTTTGGGTAGGGCAATAAGATGAAATTGAGTAGAATATATGTAGTAAGAATTTCATAACAATTCCACCCTCAAACCTGGAAGTATTTCCTCCTAAGTCTAGTGAGATACAAATTTGATAATTTCTTATGAAAGACTGAGGCTAATAACTGGATTGTGGTGAATTGATTAGTAACTTATGATATGAATTGAAATTGATATTTGTGGATTGAGTTGTGTTGATTTGATGGTGATATTAAGCCGGAAGCGGCTGCCCGAAGGGGCCATTGTTATTAAGCCGGAAGCAGCTGCCCGAAGGGGCCATCATTATTATTAAGCCAGAAGCGGCTGCCTGAAGGGGCCATCATTATTATGCCGAAAGCGGCCGTCCGAAGGGACTATTGTGATACTATCTGGAAGGGGCTGTCCGAAGGGACCATTCTGTTAACATGTCATAAGCGGCATGTGTGTTGGATTGCATAATTTACTTAGAGATTATTTTGAGACTTCGTGTGCATATTTATGTTTCTTCCAGCAAAGGCTGCAGGTATTGAGTTAGACTGTGATTTCTTCTCTCCTAAGTCAAATTATGATTATGATTTGTTACCACCTTACATACTCAGTACATTATCCGTACTGATGTCCTTTTGCCTGGGGACGCTACGTTCATGCCTGCAGCCCCAGATTGTTTGGCAGGTTAAGTGTATAACTAGGATGCTTGGACGTCAGCTGGGATTGGCAAGCTCCACCTCATTTTGGAGCTGCGCTAAGTCATGTATAGATATGTATGATTATGGGTATGTTAGGGCCCTGTCCTGACTCATAACGTTCAGTTTACTTCTTAGAGACTTCTGCAGATAGTGTCCTGTAGTATGTTTGTCAAGATGTCGACAAAGTGATGTTAGTTGAGTCATTTGTGGATTTTCAAAGAGTATGTATTTTAAATGATTTCAATTGGTTTAAAGTACTTATTTGATTGAAAGTTTTCATAATCGTTATAAAGATAATGATTTCTATTTGGAAAAATTTTATGTTCTTAAAAGTTTTTGAAATGACAGGTGTTGATAGAGCGAATGTCTAAGGGTTCGCTTGACTCTGATGAGAGTCGGGTGCCCGTCATGCCCTACCATTGTTAGGGTGTGACAAATAACAAGCAGAATCCATACTTGGCATTCAAAGTTCTTATCAATGGGAAACAAAATCATCCTGATCAAACATGTACTGTTGGCCATGCTAGTCCATTTGCTAGTAGCAATGAAACCACCCAAAGGCATATTTGAACAGTTAGAAGGAGCTGCAGCTAGATTTCTATGGAATGACAAAGATAATGTGAAGAAACATCACTGGAGTAAATAGGAAAGCATGTACTTTCCTTATGAAGAAGAAGGAGCTGGGTTCAGATGTCTTAGAGATGGGAGTAAAGCATTCATAGCAAAACAATGGTGGAATTTGAGGACATATTATTCACTATGGAACGATTATATGATGACAAAATATTATTCTAGAAAGAATCTTATCAGCAGAAAAGTTATAGGATCCCAATCTCAGACTTGGAGGCAATGCAGAAAATAAAAGTGTAGGTTGATGACAAAATTGTCTGGGAAATTGGACAAGGGCAGGTTTCCTTATGGTATGACAATTGGAGCAGAGAAGGAGCGCTTTATAAACTGCTCCCTGAAGACCAGATTCTTAACAATAGCTACCTAAATGATGTTTATGATAACGGAAGATGGAATTGGAACAGGACAGGACACAGAATACCATGGATCATCAGGAATGCTATACAACATATTGCAATCAATTTCACACCAGACAATAAGGACATGGATATATGGTCACCTAATCCTGAAGGAAAGTTTACAATAACATCAGCCTGGAATTTGCTAAGGAAAATAAAGGAAGGTGATTGGCATAACAAAAGGAGTTGGAACAAGAATGTGTCTCTTAAAATAAACTTTCATCTATGGAGAATGCTGAAAAACAGACTATAAACTGATGACATGATAGGTAAACTCAACATTCATGGTCCTTCAATATGTTGTTGTTGCTCAAACCATAAAATTGAAATTGTCGAACTTTTGTTAAGACAAAGTGAAATTGCTCAGGAGCTATGGACAATGATGTGTAATCCTCTGGTCATCAAAACCCAAAATATTCCTCTTAGACAGATCTTGGTAAATTGTTGGGGGTTGTATACAAGGAATCCAGTAGCTAAATTAATCAAAACAGCGTTGTCTCACATAATTTGCTGGGAAATATGGAAGGTTAGGTGCAATATAAGATTCAGCTCTATAAAATACAATGGGAGCTTATGAATGAAGAATATGAGTGTTCAACTGTCTCAAATGGAAAACAACTGATTCCCTCTTATTAAAGATGAATTAGATTGGGGGGAATTTGCAGCAACTTTGGTGACACATATCTTAAGAGAAGTATCAAACTTGTCAAGTGGTATCCTCCAGCTGCAGGCTATATGAAACTAAATAGTGGTGGAAGTTGTAGAATAGAAGATTGTGGTGGAGGAGGGTGGTCAGATCAACAGAAGGCAAGTTGATATATGGATTCAGCATCAATCTAGACAAGGGTACAATTAATTGGGCTGAGGTTAGATCTTTAGAATATGGATTAGAAATGGTGCATTACTAAAGGTTAGTATCAGATCATTCTAGAATCAGACTCTGTGCTGCCCATCCATGCAATCCAAGAGAAGATCAAGTCTCTCAAATAGTCAACTAGATTCAAAGAATAATGCAGTCATTTCAGATTCAGCCTAGACATTGCTTGAGAGAAGCAAACCAAGCTGCAGATAAACTGGCTCAGATCAGTCATACACGCACTGATATCAGGGAATACAAGCAGTATCTGGAAATTCCAAAATTTGTAAGAGGAATCATTAATGTTGATAGATGGGGATTGCCTACAATCAGATCAAGGCCACTTAGTAATGCTTAATTCTATTTTGAACCTCTTTAAGCTCTGTTGCTGCAGATAGGCTAGATTATGCATTAGAACACATGTAATACAGATTTCAACTAACGCTAATTACAAATAAGTGTTAGAAGAAATCTGTACGTAGGATCCTTCATACATCATATAGTATCATCATAAGTACAGTAGGAGCATGCATCATGTTAGTACGTATAGGTTGTAAATATCATGCATTAAACTAGAAATGTCCAGTTTACTTCATTTGCATAGGGGTAAGTTTTATGTCCCCCCCCCCCCCCCCCCAACTGTATTTTTTGTGGTTCCCCTAAAAAATGCGATTAGAACATAGGAATACTCATATACTTGGTTAAAAAAATTCTGAACCCGATTTTAATGATAAATTGCACAAAATTGATAAACTTTGGATTTTCACGAAAAAACATCAAAAGTATAAATCTGGAAATTGATAATATGTACAAGTTCAACGAATTTTTGGAAATTGAAACTGAGCTGATTTTGGCCTTATGCCCCTTTTTACCAAAATCTGGAAATAAAATGGATTATTTTGACTTAACAACACCAGAATTTAGCTTTGGGCCTTATCAAAAAAATTTGATTGTTTTACACGAAAAGGAGACAAGCCTATCTTGTATAAGTCTGAGAATGGACTCCTTTCAAAACTCATTTTTTGAGCTTAAGGTATTTTTCCTTTTTTGGGCCAAAACACCAAAACTTGTGGTAATAAAACAAAAGGAAATCTACTTGGACCTAAGTTTGAGAAATAAGATGGCTTTGGTTGTAGAATATGGTTGACTAGACGAGATAAAATGGACCAAAAACAATAAATAAATTTGTCTTTAATTATACTTACATAATGCCTATACTACTTTTACAAAGGAGATATACTCTATTTATTTATATATATATATATGTATACAAAACTTATATGGACAAAAACCACGACATTAGGACCAAGTTAGTAGGAACACTACTTAAGAGAAATCTTAAGTGTGTTTTGGTCCAGAAATGAAGTGAATTAAACCCCTTATAATATTTTAAAACAAAATCTTTTTTCGTTAAAGGATTTTTGCCAAAAAGTGGAGTTTTTATGATTAGCATGACAAATTTTGCAATAAAGGAAACGTTTTAGCAAATAATCACATTAGTCACACATTGAAGCTCGTAGGTCAACCGTATTCTACGGCTCCTTAATACTATGGTGCTTAAAAACATCCCTAGTGGATCACCAGAACCCTTACCTCGAACTCTAGTTAAAAAGGATTTTTCTTTGTTTGAATAAACCCTTTTGACTCGGTTTTCCTAATTTCCTTTATAAAATTAGGTGGCGACTCTAAAAATACTAAAATCTGAAATAGAGTCCACAAGTTCTTAGTAGCTTTTATGCACCCGCATAAAAGTAAACCGTAACAAACGCTACTCCATAATGATTCCATGTTAATTCATGTTCTAGTAATGTTATTCAGTAAGTCTTTCTTCAGATTCAGTATGATTCATAGAATCACTTATTGATGAAAATTCTATCTCATTACGACGTTCGGAGGTATAATGACCTTATGTCACTCCGACAGGTTCAGGATGTACTCTTATCATATTCATACATTGCATTATATATATATATATATATATATATATATATATATATATATATATATATATATATATATATATATATTATGTATTATGTATATGGGTTATGGGGAATGTAACAGCATTATATACGCATTACCACCTGATCAGCTGGTGACATGATGATGATGATAATGATGCCCACAGAGGCCGATATGATATGATGGGAAGCCCACAGAGACTTGACAGGCATTATATACGCATATACATATGTATGACCCCCATGCGTGCATGCACGGTTTTTATGCATATCATTGGCCCACTGAGGCAGTTCAGACATACAGTTGCATTCATTTCATCATATGTACTTTTATGTCTCTTTCATGTTACTTTCATGCCTTACATACTCATTACTTTGTCCGTACTGACATCCTTTTCTGTGGACGCTGCGTTTCATGCCCTTTTTTTGTTTAGGTAGACAGGCTGACAATCCGCCCTAGGTTGTTGTTCAGCTGATATTGGAGCACTCCTCTTGTTTTGGAGGTTTTGTTGTGTTTTATGACGTTATACTTTTGTGTACATACGGGTATGGCGGGGCCCTGTCCCGACCTTATTAACTCATAAACTCTAGTAGAGGCTTGTCGGTAGTTATTGTATAGTTAGACTTTGTATGGCCCTCTCGGCCTAAACTTTTGTTGTATAGTATTCCACGATGGCCTTGTCGGCTTGCACAGTTTTTGTTCAACATAGTTGTATAGTATGTCTTTCCGGGCTTATCCCTTTTTCAGAATTTATGATTTAATAGATTTCCATTTGATGACCCTCGAGGTCCACTTTTGTTTATGATTATCATATGAAAGTATGTTTAGTAGTGCTCGGCAAGTAGGACACGGGTGCCCGTCATGACCCTCCGGTTTAGGTCGTGACAAATTTTATGATTGACAAAGTTCCAGGATAAACAAAAGGCAAGAAAAGGACCAAAATAGTACATTATATTTGGGTTTGGACCAAAAACCATATATGTTCTTTTACATGGAGCATTAATAGTTCATTATGTTTTCATAAGTGGTGCAATTTTAGTCAACTCCCAAATATTTTGTTAAAAATTTAAAGGAAAAGGGCAAAAATGCCCCTGGACTATTAAAAAAGATCTAAAAATACCCTTCATTCATCTATTTTTCTAAATATACCTCTTAATTCAACTTTTTGAATCATTTAAATTACACATGACATTTTATTACTGGAAAATAGATTTTTTTTTTAAATCTGGAAAAAGGTTTTTTTTAGAATCAGCAAACTGATTTTTAGAAAGAAAACAATTGGAAAACTGGATTTTTTAATTAAAATATCTTGAAAAATGATTATTTTTTTCCTAATTTTTTTTAAATTTTCATTATTTTATTTTTAGGACACTTTAAAAAGATAGGAAAAAACGGATATTTTTTCAAAGCCTGAAAAACTAGATTTTTATAAAAATCTGGAAAAAAGATTTTTTATAAAAAGTGTGGAAAAACCTTGTCAAAAAAATAATCCAGAAAACTATTTTTTTTAAATCTAGAAGAAAATTATGGAGTATTAGTTTTGCATATTTTACTTAAAAAATTCAGTTTTCAGAATTTAAAAAATCCAAATTTTAATAAAAAATTCAATTTTCCATATTTTAAAAAAAGATGAAAAAAAAACAGCTTTCCATTAAAAAATTCCACAATTCCTAATTTGTTTTAAAAAAAAAGGGGGAACTTGCCACATTTTTTTTAAAAATTAGTTGTTCCGAATTTGATAAATTCAGATTTAGAAAATCAGTCTAGTAATAAAATGTCATGTGTATTTCAAATAGGTTTTTTGAATTTAGTGTTGACCGTCAAAGAGCATGAATGAACCAAAAAGTTGAACTGAGGGATATTTTTAGCAAAATAGATGGATGAAGGGTATTTTTAGACCTTTTCTAATAGTTCAAGGGCTTTTTTGCCCTTTTCCGTTAAATTTTTAACAGAATATTTGGGAATTGACTAAAAGTGCACCACTTATGTAAACATAATGGACTATTAATGCTCCATGTAAAAGAACATGTATGGTTTTAGGTCCAAACCCAAAGATAATGTACTATTTTGGTCATTTTCTCAATAAAAGGCAAACAATGATTGATACCTTACAGAAGACAAACTAGGTCTAGGTACATGTGAGAATGCACAAGAATGAATTGAATAAAACTAGACATCTGGTTGAATGTATAAAAAGTTCCAAACAAAAAGTAATGTCTGAATAACCAAGAATGCAATGCACATGGAACTAGTCCAACAACATGATCTACTGCAAAGAGACAGTTGCTAGCAATGCACATAAATCATGTTTACAAACATGTACCATCAGATACAGACAATCACAGTCCAACAAGAGAGAATGAGTTGACCTGGCCACAGAGTTGTTCAGTGTATATCATGAAGAATGATGGACTGAGTAGAACAACTGAACAAGGCAACAAAAAGGAGAGTAGATGACTCAGTCAAAAGTGCATTTTAAATGTAGAAACAAACATGAGAACATGTTCTATATCCAAGAGTCATCAGATGCAGTGGAGGAATGACTCAGCAGTGAGGATCTTATACCTTGTGGTTTTATACATTTAGAATCATCGTATGTAAGTTATCTTAGTTTGGGTACCGGGATTTGTCTTCGGAAGTTATATGCTGTCACGACCCAAACCGATGAGCCGTGACGTGAATCTGACCGCTAGCGACCAAACACCCCTAAATACTTATTTGAGACATATTGAACATCAAGGCCCATAAATGGCATAAACTAATCTCATAAGAAGGAAACATCAGAACTCTGTACAATGAACATACACACACACAACTTGCGGAAGAACAGTGCAAGCCAGCTAGGCTGCTACATAAACTGTACACAAAAGAATAGAAGCCGACAAGGCTGCATCATCTGACTGCTACATACAACTGTCTACAAACCTCTACTGGAATAAAAGCTGTAGAAAGGACGGGACAGGGCCCCGTCATACCCATATGCATACACATATCAAAAAGGGCATACCAAAATTGATTGTAGCTCCGGATCGAATGGAGCGTACTGATCACTACTAGATCTAGAGGTCCTATTGAGCCGGACCACCTGTCTGTCTCCCTGTACCTGCGAGCATGAACGCAGCCCCCCGAGCAACGGGGAGTCAGTACTGTTACATCCCGTATTTTTGAACGTCGGATTAATTGTAAGTTGAGGTGGGACCCACACGTCAAGATTTTTTTTTGGGACATGTGAAAAATTATATGAATCACATATGTGAAGTTAAACACAACTCAAGAAGGACCCTTGGGCCAAATCAAAGTGGAAGTCCTCCAAACGAATACTTTTAAGAAAACGTTTTCGGGTGACCTGACTTTGGGGGGAAACAACTGTATTATAAGTTTGGAATTTGGAAAATAACCAAGAGATAGAAGTTATAGATAATTGAATTAGCTTTCCAACCATAGGTCGTGGGTTCCTAGGTGACGTCGGTACAAGGAGATATGGATGTTTTAAGGTCGAAAGGTCAGTGGGCTATGCCCAACTCGGGACCAACCGAGTTGGCCCAAAAAAATAAAAAGAAAAATTTAGGCCCAAGGTGAGAGGGTGGCCGGCCATACCTGGTCCAAGCCCACCAAATTAATTAATTTCCATGTGACAAATTAATTATAAAGGGATCATTATCCCTTAGATGATTCAAGAAACTTAGAAGGAGAAAGAACAAACAAAACAAGAGCAAAAAAAGGACCATTTCGGGTTTGGCCATAGAAAATTCAACCCTCCAAATCTTGCTTCAAAAATTATTTTCTTGTGGTATTCCTACTAATTCAAGGGGTCCTTTACAACTTGGTGTAGTTGTTTTGGAAGAAGGAACACTTATTTCTTCAAGTTGACAACTTGTTCAAGTGAAGAAGTTTGTAGAAAAAGGTAAGAATCAATTCCTTTTTCTTATGTTATGAAGGTTTGTTTATGTTGTGGTATGTGGAAATGAGTAGAAATTATGGAAATAAGGAAGTTTGCAAAGTGGGTATGTATATATATATGTAGCCATGAGTGTATATATGTTGTATACATATATGAGTTGAATTTTATGTTGTATTCTAGTTGTGGTTATGGTGAAAATTATATTGGGAATGAAAGTTGAATGAATTTTGGTTGAAGTTGGGATGTAGAAGATTACGTCACTTTAGAATGATTTTGTGATATTATGGAAATGAAGTTGTTAAGATGTGAATTATGATTATGGTTGATGAAATTGGAAGATGGAAGTATGTTATGGATATGTAGGTTGAATATTAGAAGTTTTGGATGAATTATGACTTTGGTGGAAAGTTTGTATATTTTGTATATCTTGGGAATATTTTGTGGAAATGATATGAAATGCTTCCGAATTATGTTGTAATGATCTTGATTAGTAATGAATATGAAAATGTCGATATTGATTTGAAAATACGAAGTTGGAATGAAGGCTACGACGTTATGTTGGAAAGATGACTAATTATGCTATATTGTGTTTTGTAGTGATTATTGTTGTTGTTGGTGTTGTTGTTGGGTTGTTGTTGATTGTTTTGGCCGAGTTGAATTCTCGGGGGCGCTATATGTATAGGGGAGATGCTGCCCAAATTTTTGTAGAAAATGTTGACTCAAGATTTAGGACTTAAGTCTTATGGCTAACAATTGGTAAACGTGACCATTTGTAGATTTCGGGCGAAACGGGAATTGAATTCGAAAAGGCGTAAAGACCATATAAGGTATGTAAAGCTATCCCGATTCTTCTTTTGGCATGCCCTAGGTGTACTAGGATCGGATTTGAGCCTCGGAAAGCGTTCTGCTCATCGGAATCCGCATTTGAAAATACCCCTTTTTCATTAAATGGAATTGAACCCTATAAGTATGCTTTATTGAAAGAATTGTGCAAACTTCCGCAAATTGTCTAGAAAATTATGGAATGTCCCCAGAACCTCCGTAGGTGACTTTATAAGCTTAAAATACGTAATTTGAGCCCACCGCTTCGTTTGTCCCGAGGTGGGCCCACTATTTCCGATTTTACCCTTTTGTGTTTATGACTTGTCTTCGAGCATTTTTTTTAAGAAATATTCTAACTACTCTTTTAACTACTAAATAAAAATTGTTTTAATATTTCATTAAGCCTTATGAATTGTTTTGGAACTTGGGAACGATCTCAGAAAGATTATGCTTCCGTAACCCATTTTGACATTCGAATTTCACTTACTATGACTCCGTTCGATTTCATTGATTTGATCTGTCATTCGATATGCTTCATTGAGTCTCTGGAAATATATATGGTGTTTTTATTGCATTTAGTTTCTCATTACTCCATTCGTGGATGCCTCAATGTTTCCCACACTGAGCCCGGGCCAGGATATGTTGTCAAGCGTATTCCACTGCATTGTTCGCCGTGCCTCGATGTGAGGGGGCAGGTATATATGTACATGGGTTGTGGAGTATGCTGTGCCATGTACACACATTCTGATATGATATGATCTGATATGGCCATCTGATATGATATGTTATGTTACGGGGTTATCCCCTATTCTGCTCCTTATATGTGGTGGCACCAGCGTCGGGGGGTGGCCACATTCTGTTTGCCGAGTCCCTTGGCAGGGGCCGGGTATGATATGGTATATGTTTCTGTACACACTCTTCATGTTTTGAAAATATGCATTTGAAATTTCGGATATTACACTCACTTTTCTGTAAGTTCTGTTTCGGTTATGATCTTGTTCCATAATGGGACCAGGTACGACATATGTTCTCAGCAAGTACTATTTATGCTTTATGATCAGCATTTTGCTAACCTGGATGTTCCGTTCATTTTCTGTATCTTCTGCTTCGATTATGACTTTGTTTACTATGTTCCGTGCTTTACATACTCAGTACATATTTCGTACTGACCCCCTTTCTTCGGGGGCTGCGTTTTCATGCCGCGCAGGTACAGACGACAGGTTCGCTGATCCATCTGTTTAGGATCCCACTTCTGCTATTTTGGGGCGCTCTCTTCTTCAGAGCCCACTTTTTGGTACAGTCTGTCACTGCTATCTGGATATGTACATTGTTCTGGGTATGACGGGGCCCTGTCCCGTCTTATGATTATGTTATGTTCTGTAGAGGTCTGTGGATATATCTGTATGGGTTCTGTACATATGTTTGGGATACTTTGTCCTATGATGGTCTTATCGGCCTATGTGTGCCAAGTCTGCTTTTTATGCTAAATTCTGTAGCGTCCACTAATATTATTATTATATTATTTTGTTAATATGCTAATTTGGGTATCGGGTACGTATAGGTGCCTAGCTAGGGCACTGGTCGCGGCCCACGGGGTTGGGTCGTGACAAAAGTGGTATCAGAGCGGTTCATCCTCGGAATGTCTACAGACCGTGTCTAGTAGAGTCTTGTTTATCGGTGTGTTGTGCACCACATCTATAAACAGGATGCTACAGGGCATTTAGGGTGTTACCTTTCTTTGAATCTTAGATCGTGCGATAGAGCCAGCTGTAGGAAATGAATTCTTTTTTTTATTAACCCTTGATTTCAGCTGGAGGACGGTATCGACGTAAGACAGCGACTGATGATATTGGAAGCTGCACAGTACACAGGTAAGTAATGGTATGAAAGACGTATGCTGGGTAAGGTATTTGAAGTACGATTGAAACACAAGCTGAAGATTAAAAAGAAAAATAAACAAGAAAGTGTAGCAGGTGCCATTTGAGTTGGGCATGTGAGGTAAGCCTCGGCATCTTTGTACTCTTATTTGAAATTGTTAGCCCCGTGTAGCTATGATGCGATATGATATGATATGTATATACGTATATGTGTTGGCCCTGTGAGGCATGGTTGGTATTTCCTGTGTACAGGTTTTGGGATAGTAAGAAATACAGAGGAACCTCTGCCCAAATTTTTCTAGGAATATAAAGAGGAAAATGAGATATAAATTCTTAACATGTCTTGAGGGTCGATACCGATAGGGCAAACCCATTATGTTGGATTAAAGTTTAAGAGATACCCTCCATAGCATTCGTAAGAAGCATTATCTTTGTTTGGAAAATTTTATCTCGAGAAAGCATATACGAGTAGCAAATTCGCAATTTATTTAAATGGACCAGAAATATGTTCCAACCCCATTTTGCTTTAGCACAGCCCATGTGAAGGGCAAAAATATGTGGAAGGGCAAAAATGTCCAACGATTAAGTTTCCTCTAATTGGAAGGATACAAAGTGTATGACAGGCAGTTGGGAATTGAGTGGTTCGCTCACGACTCAAAAATATATATATAAATATGGAGGTAATTATGTGAATTAAGTACTAAAAGATTCCGCGAAGTTCGTCGGACTCTAGTTTTCTTTTGCTGGTGGTCGGAAGATGCCTTACAGTAACATTCCATCAGTTTTCATCGACGGATTGGAGATGGAATTTGTGGAATAAAAACATAAACTCGTGGGCTGTCTAGAATTTTATATATATACATGAAGGTAAATATTGAGGATTTACAAGGGGCGACAGGGTAACTATATAGTCAGAAAAGTAAAAGAATTCTCGTTAGGTCGGGGTGGTACCCGCAACGAGAACGTTTTGAAAAGTTGTCAAGACCCCGACTTGTCTTAAATTACGTGACAAAGGACGTGCGGGGCAATTGGTGTAATTATACCGGCCTTAACGTGCCTAAATGCATTAAAGTTGTAAGGTTAAGCGTGCTATGGCCAGAGCAATTCTGAGATGGGTGACCCCCTGGGAAGTAAACTAAAATTTTCACAAGTATAGGAATAAGGGACGAATGGGAAATTTGAGGTAACTTAAAGGAAATTAGGATATGCGGAGTGATTAGAAACCCTCAAGAAGTCGGGTAGACTAAGACAAGATAAGCTGGCGAGGAAGAAGATAGCGCAATGCAACTTGGGAATGAGAGTAAGTTTGAATAAGCATTTGCGAATTGTTTTGTAAGCAAAATGGTAGTAAATGTGTATGTGTGCATATGACACCCCATTCATGATTGTACCGACCGACAGGTGGACCTCAGTAGCCAGTGTCGCGAGGTATGAAAGATATTAACAGAACAGAATTTGAGAGACAAAGCGAAAGAAATGGTACAGATATTACAAGTAAAATGACACTAGTTCCGTCGCCAGCTAAGGCCGGGACGTTCTAGCACAACGATGTTCAGAAATAGAAAGAAAACGAGTACGTAAAAAGAGGATAGTAATAGTAACGTTTGGGAAATTTGAAGGAAAGAAAGAGACCTCTCCGACGTATTATAATACCCCATAAGGCTAGTTGAACATTCGAGGACGAATGTTCTAAAGGGGGGGAGGATGTTACATCCCGTATTTTTGAACGTCGGATTAATTGTAAGTTGAGGTGGGACCCACACGTCAAGATTTTTTTTTGGGACATGTGAAAAATTATATGAATCACATATGTGAAGTTAAACACAACTCAAGAAGGACCCTTGGGCCAAATCAAAGTGGAAGTCCTCCAAACGAATATTTTTAAGAAAACGTTTTCGGGTGACCTGCCTTTGGGGGGCAAAAACAGTATTATAAGTTTGGAATTTGGAAAATAACCAAGAGATAGAAGTTATAGATAATTGAATTAGCTTTCCAACCATAGGTCGTGGGTTCCTAGGTGACGTCGGTACAAGGAGATATGGACGTTTTAAGGTCGAAAGGTCAGTGGGCTATGCCCAACTCGGGACCAACCGAGTTGGCCCAAAAAAATGAAAAGAAAAATTTAGGCCCAAGGTGAGAGGGTGGCCGGCCATACCTGGTCCAAGCCCACCAAATTAATTAATTTCCATGTGACAAATTAATTATAAAGGGATCATTATCCCTTAGATGATTCAAGAAACTTAGAAGGAGAAAGAACAAACAAAACAAGAGCAAAAAAAAGGACCATTTCGGGTTTGGCCATAGAAAATTCAACCCTCCAAATCTTGCTTCAAAAATTATTTTCTTGTGGTATTCCTACTAATTCAAGGGTCCTTTACAACTTGGTGTAGTTGTTTTGGAAGAAGGAACACTTATTTCTTCAAGTTGACAACTTGTTCAAGTGAAGAAGTTTGTAGAAAAAGATAAGAATCAATTCCTTTTTCTTATGTTATGAAGGTTTGTTTATGTTGTGGTATGTGGAAATGAGTAGAAATTATGGAAATAAGGAAGTTTGCAAAGTGGGTATGTATATATATATGTAGCCATGAGTGTATATATGTTGTATACATATATGAGTTGAATTTTATGTTGTATTCTAGTTGTGGTTATGGTGAAAATTATATTGGGAATGAAAGTTGAATGAATTTTGGTTGAAGTTGGGATGTAGAAGATTACGTCACTTTAGAATGATTTTGTGATATTATGGAAATGAAGTTGTTAAGATGTGAATTATGATTATGGTTGATGAAATTGGAAGATGGAAGTATGTTATGGATATGTAGGTTGAATATTAGAAGTTTTGGATGAATTATGACTTTGGTGGAAAGTTTGTATATTTTGTATATCTTGGGAATATTTTGTGGAAATGATATGAAATGCTTCCGAATTATGTTGTAATGATCTTGATTAGTAATGAATATGAAAATGTCGATATTGATTTGAAAATACGAAGTTGGAATGAAGGCTACGACGTTATGTTGGAAAGATGACTAATTATGCTATATTGTGTTTTGTAGTGATTATTGTTGTTGTTGGTGTTGTTGTTGGGTTGTTGTTGATTGTTTTGGCCGAGTTGAATTCTCGGGGGCGCTATATGTATAGGGGAGATGCTGCCCAAATTTTTGTAGAAAATGTTGACTCAAGATTTAGGACTTAAGTCTTATGGCTAACAATTGGTAAACGTGACCATTTGTAGATTTCGGGCGAAACGGGAATTGAATTCGAAAAGGCGTAAAGACCATATAAGGTATGTAAAGCTATCCCGATTCTTCTTTTGGCATGCCCTAGGTGTACTAGGATTGGATTTGAGCCTCGGAAAGCGTTCTGCTCATCGGAATCCGCATTTGAAAATACCCCTTTTTCATTCAATGGAATTGAACCCTATAAGTATGCTTTATTGAAAGAATTGTGCAAACTTCCGCAAATTGTCTAGAAAATTATGGAATGTCCCCAGAACCTCCGTAGGTGACTTTATAAGCTTAAAATACGTAATTTGAGCCCACCGCTTCGTTTGTCCCGAGGTGGGCCCACTATTTCCGATTTTACCCTTTTGTGTTTATGACTTGTCTTCGAGCATTTTTTTTAAGAAATATTCTAACTACTCTTTTAACTACTAAATAAAAATTGTTTTAATATTTCATTAAGCCTTATGAATTGTTTTGGAACTTGGGAACGATCTCAGAAAGATTATGCTTCCGTAACCCATTTTGACATTCGAATTTCACTTACTATGACTCCGTTCGATTTCATTGATTTGATCTGTCATTCGATATGCTTCATTGAGTCTCTGGAAATATATATGGTGTTTTTATTGCATTTAGTTTCTCATTACTCCATTCGTGGATGCCTCAATGTTTCCCACACTGAGCCCGGGCCAGGATATGTTGTCAAGCGTATTCCACTGCATTGTTCGCCGTGCCTCGATGTGAGGGGGCAGGTATATATGTACATGGGTTGTGGAGTATGCTGTGCCATGTACACACATTCTGATATGATATGATCTGATATGGCCATCTGATATGATATGTTATGTTACGGGGTTATCCCCTATTCTGCTCCTTATATGTGGTGGCACCAGCGTCGGGGGGTGGCCACATTCTGTTTGCCGAGTCCCTTGGCAGGGGCCGGGTATGATATGGTATATGTTTCTGTACACACTCTTCATGTTTTGAAAATATGCATTTGAAATTTCGGATATTACACTCACTTTTCTGTAAGTTCTGTTTCGGTTATGATCTTGTTCCGTAATGGGACCAGGTACGACATATGTTCTCAGCAAGTACTATTTATGCTTTATGATCAGCATTTTGCTAACCTGGATGTTCCGTTCATTTTCTGTATCTTCTGCTTCGATTATGACTTTGTTTACTATGTTCCGTGCTTTACATACTCAGTACATATTTCGTACTGACCCCCTTTCTTCGGGGGCTGCGTTTTCATGCCGCGCAGGTACAGACGACAGGTTCGCTGATCCATCTGTTTAGGATCCCACTTCTGCTATTTTGGGGCGCTCTCTTCTTCAGAGCCCACTTTTTGGTACAGTCTGTCACTGCTATCTGGATATGTACATTGTTCTGGGTATGACGGGGCCCTGTCCCGTCTTATGATTATGTTATGTTCTGTAGAGGTCTGTGGATATATCTGTATGGGTTTTGTACATATGTTTGGGATACTTTGTCCTATGATGGCCTTATCGGCCTATGTGTGCCAAGTCTGCTTTTTATGCTAAATTCTGTAGCGTCCACTAATATTATTATTATATTATTTTGGTAATATGCTAATTTAGGTATCGGGTACGTATAGGTGCCCAGCTAGGGCACTGTTCGCGGCCCACGGGGTTGGGTCGTGACAAGTACGGATAATGTACCGAGTATGTAAGGCATAAGAGCAACAACATGTATATATATATACATGAGAATCATAGATAAGATTTGAACTCATAAACTGAAATGACTGACTGCATGTACTTTGTATAAACTAGTATCTGCCTAAATCTGGATAAGTCTGCGTAACTGACAATGCCTCTGTGGGCACATAATATGCAGGCTCATACCTATCAATGATGGTCGTGCATCTATATGGCTACGTATATAACGCCTGACATGTGTGCGTATATAACGCCTGATGTATGTGCGTATATAACGCCGGTAAGCCTCTATCGCATCTCGTCATATCATATTGGCTCCTCTGTGGCCATAATCAACATCATCATCATAGTAGTAATGCGTATATAACGCCTTCTAGTCATGAGTCAATGTACATAAATATATAATGAATGTAATGCATGAATGAACCGTATGGACAGAACTTGCTACGTAAGACTGGACCCATGAACAGAAGGATTACTCATAAATGGGGTACATGAACATCAAAGACTAAAGTACTCCTAATACTTCTAAGAGTAGAGTAATATGGAATCTCGCTTACTCGCTTGTTGGATCATATCATAGGATCATGCCAAAAGAAGGAAAGGTTAGTCTTATCATACCTTGAAGTATACACAATCACCCAACTTCTACCTCTTGAACTTGCAAGTCTACAATTAAGATAACATAGGGCTTAATTAGGCTATTTACTTCGCTTACTAGCCATCCTCAAATGCGTATAAAGCTCAACGAACTATAGACAATAATTTCCTTGTAAGCTTACAACTCTCCAACTTTTCTTTCGATCCCACATCAACTACAACACTCACATCAACAATGAAAACATATATATATCAAAATATACGTAAACACGTTTCCAATCATCTCTTAAAATAACCCTAAGTCACTGTCTTGTCTTTCATCCACTTACGACTTCCACAACTATCCCCTCTTCACTTAATATCACTAAAACTCTTGATAACCAACTTAAATACAAAGGTAGAAATCATGTACATACCTTGAGGGGTCAAGAATCCCAAGATTCACTCCAACTTCAACTCCCTAACTTCACAACCTTGAAGAAACCCTAGAAGCAACCTTCCTCTTCACCATCTCGGGTTTACGGGGTCCGGGTCTTATCAAATCTTCACTAATATGATGGAAAATATTGGGAGAGAATATCTTAGGGTTTTTTCTGATTTTGGAAGGAGGAAATATGAAATAGGGTTGTGGACCACATATTTATACTTGGAAGCCAAAAAGGCTACAGCGTCCGGTTCGACGAGCGGGTCGACAGCCCGTCGACTTGTTCCGTCGATCTGCGCCTGCAGATGAAAGGATGCGGGATCCTGTTGACGCCGCACATCGACGGTCCGTCGAGCATGTCGACGGCCCGTCGACGATGACTGGTGTTCTACAAATTTCTCTGATTCAGTTCAGTTCGCGTTGATTCGATTCGCTTCAACTTTTAACTCTATAAATTGCCAGGAATATCTGCTGGTACCCTTGTACACGGGGTAAGACATTTTCTACCTCCAAACTCGGTCTCGGGTCTCTATTCCAAGGGAATACCCGACTAGGAAACCATAGGTTCCACTACTACGAACACGAGGGGTGTAACATTCTCTCCCCCTTAGGAACATTCGTCCTCGAATGTTCGAACAATCCTGGGTTATAAAAATTTTGGCAGAGTTTCCCCTGCACTTATACCAATCCACCCTCCACACAACAACCCAAAATAATGCCACAGAGGGCCATATACTATAACAAACAATGCTATGGCCTCACACGATCAATCACGACAACTGAAATAAAATAATACGTGGGGGAAACAATGCCTCAGACTGAACCTGTACTACTGGAACAAATGCGGGTACTCCGTATTTATTGCCTCTTCTGCTTCCCAAGTCACTTCCCCGACATTCTTACTTCTCCACAAGACTTTAACCGAAGCTACATCCTTGGTCCGCAACCGACGGACCTGTCTGTCCAATATAGCCACTGGAACTTCCTCGTATGATAACTGCTTGGTCACCCGAATGTCATTCACTGGTATCACTCTTGAAGGATCTCCGATACACTTACAAAGCATTGATACATGAAATATTGGATGTACCGATTCTAACTCAGAAGGCAATTCTAGCTCATATGCCATTGTACCCACTATACGAATGATCTTATATGGCCCAATATATTGAGGGCTCAACTTACCCTTCTTACCAAACCTCATCACTCTCTAATCACTTTCACCTTATCAACTGCTCGCTGAATTAAGTCTGGGCCTAGTAACTGATTCTCCCCGACATCGAACCATCGTATGAGCGATCTGCATCTCCGCCTATATAAGGCCTCACAAGGAGCCATCTGAATACCGGAATGGTAACTATTGTTCTATGCAAACTCGATAAGAGGCAAATGATCATCCTAACTGCCTTGAAAGTCAAGTACACAAGCTATAAGCATATCCTTAAGGGTATGTATAGTACGCTCCGCTTGTCCATATGTCCGGGGGTGAAACGCCGCACTAAGACTCACCTGAGTCCCCAATCCCTGCTGAAAAGATTTCCAGAATTTAGTTGTGAACTATGCTCCCCTATATGAAATAATGGCTGAAGGAGCACCATCAAGTCGTACAATCTCCTTAAGGTAAAGCTTTGCATAATCCTCGGCTGCATAAGTAGTTCTGATAGGAAGAAAGTGAGCTGACTTTGTAAGCCTATCAACTATGACCCATATCGACTCACACTTCCGCTGAGTACGGGGAAGCCCTATAATAAAGTTCATATTAATTACCTCCCACTTCCACGTCGGAATCTCCATACCTGCAACAGACCGCCAGGCTTTTGGTGCTCTATTTTGACCTGCTGACAATTTGAACACTGAGCGACAAACCTTGCTATATCTCTTTTCATACCATCCCACCAATAAACTTCCTTGAGATCATGATACATCTTTGTTGATCCTGGATGAATAGAATAGCGGGAGTAATGTGCCTCTCCCATAACCTGCTGACGGAGTCCTGCAACACTAGGGACACACAATCTACCTCGATATTTGAGTACTCCATCACCAGTGATTACAAAGGGTGTCTTTTCTCTCTGAGGGGATGTATCTCGGTAATGAACTAGAACCAGGTCCTCATACGGACGCTCCTTTATCTCAACTACCAAGGATGATATCGCTGTGTATTGAACAGTAACTCCTGCATCACCTGAATCTAGCAATCGAACTCCGAGGCTAGCCAATCGATGAACCTCACGGACCATTTCGCATCTCTCTGGCGACATGTGAGACAAGCTACCCATAGATTTACGACTGAGGGAATCGGCTACTACATTAGCCTTTCCGGGATAATACAAAATATCCACATCATAATCTTTTAACCTCTCCAAATGTCGCCTCTGACGCAAGTTCAAATCCTTCTGTGTAAAGATGTACTGGAGACTCTTATGATCAGTATAGATATCAACATGGACACCGTATAAGTAGTGCCTCTATATCTTCAAGGCATGAATCACTGCCGCTAACTCAAGATCATGGGTTGGATAATTCTTCTCATGCTTCTTCAATTGTCTAGAAGCATAAGCGACAACCTTACCATGCTACATCAATACACAGCCCAGTCCAACACCTGAAGAATCACAATATACCACCTAGCCATCTGCTCTCTCTAGAAGAGTCAAAACTGGTGCTGAAGTTAGCTTATCCTTCAACGTATGAAAACTCTGCTCACAAGCATCTGTCCATTGGAACTTAGCTAATTTCTGAGTCAATTTGGTCAATGGGGATGAAAGAGAGGAAACTCCTTCTACAAACCTTCTATAATAACCTGCCAAGCCCAAGAAACTATGTATCTCCGTTGGTGTCGTGGGTCTTGGCCAATTCTTCACAGCCTCAATCTTCTGGGCATCCACTCTAATGCCTTCCTCTGAAATAATGTGACCCAGAAGCCACAGACTCATACTTAGAAAACTTGACATACCACTCTTTACCTCGAAGAATTCCAAGCACTGTCCGCAGATATTCTGCATGATCGGCCTCTGACGGCGAATAATCCAGAATATCATTTATGAACACAATCATGAACAAATCTAGAAAGGGCCTGAATACATGATTAATCAAATCCATGAATACAGCTGGGGCATTAGTTAGCCCGAACGACATAACACGAAACTCATAGTGGCTATATCTAGTCCGGAATGACGTCTTCGAAATGCCTCTTCCTTGACCCTGACCTGGTGATATCCGGATCTCTAGTCTATCTTCGAGAAATATTTAGCACCTTGCAACTGATCGAACAAATCATCGATCCTCGGGAGCAAGTAATTATTCTTTATAGTCACCTTATTCAACTTCCTGTAATCAATACACATTCGCAAAGAGCCATCCGTCTTTCTTACAAATAGTACCGGCGCTCCCCACGACGATGTACTAGGCCTAATAAAGCCCTTCTCGAGCAAATCTTGCAACTGTTCCTTCAACACTTTCAACTCTGAAGGTGCCATCCTATTAGGAGGGATAGATATTGGTTGAGTGTTTGGCAATAGGTCAATAGCAAAATCAATCTCTCTCTCTGGGGGAATGCCTGGAAGCTCATCTGGAAAGACTTCTGGAAACTCATTAACCATAGGAACAGACTGAAGAGTCGACGACTCTGCTTCCATATCTTGAACTCGAACTAGATGAAAAATATATCCTTTTCTGATCATCTTCTCTGCCTTAAGGTAGGAAATAAACCTACCTCTAGGCGAAACAGCATTGCCCTTTCACACTAGGACTGGCTCGCCTGGAAACTGGAATCGCACCATCTTTGCTCTACAATCAACATTAGCAAAATAAGAAGCTAACCAGTACAGGCCCATGATAACAACAAAATCAATCATATTTAACTCAATTAGATCTGCTACAGTATGGCGATCACAAACTATAATAACACAGTCTTGGTATACTCACCTAGCTATAACCGGATCACAACTGGCGTAGACACCTCAAAAGGTCTAATCAACTTGAGCTCTACCTCAAACCTTATGGCAACAAAGGGCGTAACATATGATAAAGTGGAGTCTGGATCAATCAGTGCATAAACATCATGGGAGGAAACTGATAGTATACCTGTAACAACATCAGGAGACGTCTCGCGATCCTGTCTACCAGCCAATACATACACGCGGTGCTGAGAACTGCTCGAGCTGGATGCTCCACTCCTCCCCCTACCTCGCCCTGCTGGCGTCTGCAAAACCTTCCCTGGAGGGCGCACTGCAGAAGAAGAGCCAGCCACAGACCTTGTAGGCTAAACCATACCCGTACCAACCCCCATCGGGCACTCCCCCATCCTGTGGCCTGACTGCCCACAAGTATAGCAACCATCTAAGCCCAACCGATACTGACCTGCATGTAACTTGCCACACTGGGCACATCAGGGCAAAGGGGGCCTCATCTGGCCTCACTCTGGCCCACAGTGAGAACCTGACGCTCTAGAACTCTGGCCTGCTCCGGAATAAGAAGACCGGTCAAATCTCGGACATGGAAATTGCGGAGGTGCACTCCCTGCCGACTGATAAGAATACCTGGGATGCTGCCTCTATCCTCCCCTGAACTCGCTAACCATATCAAAAGATCTGGCCCTCTTACCACGGCTCCGGTTACGCTCGCGCACTATCCGCCGCTGGCGTTTACGATCCTCCAAATTGTGTGCATACACCTGTATACGGGAGATGTCCATGCCTGGCTGTAATGCAGTAGTCGTGCACACATCTATCAAGTGTGGCCCTAAACCAGCCATGAAGCGATGAACTCTATCCTCCATCTCAACCACCATGGACGGGGCATACCTAGCCAAGGAATCGAAGTGTACACAATACTCTTGCACATTCATACTACCCTGCTCAATACGTAGGAACCTGTCTGCTCGGGCCCATCGAACCTCTGGAGGCAAATAATGGCGAAGAAAAGCATCTGAGAACTCTTGCCATACTGCTGGAGGGGCATTTTCTCCCCTAGATAACTCCCATGACTGATACCACTGTATCGAAATATCCCGAAGTCTATATGAAGCCAACTCTCCCGACTCAACCTCATCCGCATGCATAACCCTAAAAGTCCTCAGCATACCATCAATAAAATCCTAGGGGTCCATATTTTGCTTTACCACAGAAAACTCAGGAGGACCTAACCCCAGGAAGGTCTTAACCCTCGAACTACTAGCCCTGTCTGCTGGGTCAACACCAACTCCCTGTCGCTGTGCCTGGGCACCTACTAATCTGGTCAACAACCGTACTGCATGTCGTACATCCTGGGCCTCTGCATCTCGCTGAGGGACTGGGGCTGGTGCTGGAGGCGGGGCATGTGATGTCTCAGACGGCCCCTCACCCTAAATCTCATCCTAGGCCCTCGTGGCTTGTCGAGTACGACTAGTGGCCTCACCGGCCGCACTCTTGCCCTTCTGGGCGGCTATAGCTTTCTTGCGGGGCATCGCTGAAATCAGAACAATTCATCAGAAGCGAACGCTTAACACAGGGCTCTATCGCACAATCTAAGAGAGAAAGAATGACATCATCCTAAATGTCCTGTAGCCTCCTGTTTATGAGTGTGGTGCACAACACGCCCATAAACAAGACTCTACTAGACACAGTCTGTAGACAACCCTAGGACGAAACTGCTCCGATACCACTTTTGTCACGATCCAAACCGATGAGCCGTGACGGGAGTCTGACCTATAGCGACCAAACACCCCTAAATGCTTATCTGAGACATACTGAACATCAAGGCACATAAATGGCATAAACTAATCTCATAAGAAGGAAACATCAGAACTCTGTACAATGAACATACACATACACAACTTGCGGAAGAATAGTTCAAGCCAGCTAGGCTGCTACATAAACTGTACACAAAAGAATAGAAGCCGACAAGGCTGCATTATCTGACTGCTACATACAACGGTCTACAGACCTCTACTAGAATAAACGTTGTAGAAAGGACGGAATAGGGCCCCGTCATACCCATATGCATACACATATCAAAAAGGGCATACCAAAATTGACTGTAGCTCCGGATCGAAAGGAGCGTACTGACCACTACTAGATCTAGAGGTCCTATTGAGCTGGACCACCTGTCTGTCTCCCTGTACCTGCGGGCATGAACGCAGCCCCCCGAGCAACGGGGAGTCAGTACGGATAATGTACCGAGTATGTAAGGCATAAGAGCAACAACACACACACACACACACACACACACACACACACACACACACACACATATATATATATATATATATATATATATATATACATGAATCATGGATAAGTTCTAAACTCATAAACTGAAATGACTGACTGCATGTACTTTGTATGAACTAGTATCTGCCTGAATCTGCATAAGTCTGCGTAACTGAAATGCCTCAGTGGGCACATAATATGCATGCCCATACCCATCAATGATGGTCGTGCATCTATATGGGTGAGTATATAACTCCTGACATGTGTGCGTATATAACGCCTGATGTATGTGCGTATATAACGCCTGTTAGCCTCTATGGCATCTCGTCATATCATATTGGCTCCTCTGTGGCCGTAATCAACATCATAGTAGTAATGCGTATATAACGCCTTCTAGTCATGAGTCAATGTACATAAATATATAATGAATGAACCGTATGGACAGAACTGGCTACGTAAGACTGGACCCATGAACAGAAGGATTACTCATAAATGGTGAACAACAAAGACTAAAGTACTCCTAATACTTCTAAGAGTAGAGTAATATGGAATCTCGCTTACTCGCTTGTTGGATCATATCATAGGATTATGCCAAAAGAAGGAAAGGTTAGTCTTATCATACCTTGAAGTACACGCAATCACCCAACTTCTACCTCTTGAACTTGCAAGTCTACAATTAAGATAACATAGGGCTTAATTAGGCTATTTACTTCGCTTACTAGCCATCCTCAAATGCGTATAAAGCTCAACGAACTATAGACAATAATTTCCTTGTAAGCTTACAACTCTACAACTTTTCATTCGACCCCACATCAACTACAACACTCACATCAACAATGACAACATATATAAATCAAAATATACATAAACACGTTTCCAATCATCTCTTAAAATAACCCTAAGTCACTGTCTGAACTTTCATCCACTTACGACTTCCACAACTATCTCCTGTTCATTTAATATCACTAAAACTCTTGATAACCAACTTAAATACAAAGGTAGAAATCATGTACATACCTTGAGGGGTCAAGAATCCCAAGATTCACTCCAACTTCAACTCCCTAACTTCACAACCTTGAAGAAACCCTAGAAGCAACCTTCCTCTTCACCATCTCGGGTTTATGGGGTCCGGGTCTTGTCAAATCTTCACTAATATGATGGAAAATATTGGGAGAGAATATCGTAGGGTTTTTATGATTTTGGAAGGAGGAAATTTTGAAATAGGGTTGTGGATCACATATTTATACTTGGAAGCCAAAAAGGCTACAGCGTCCGGTTCGACGAGTGGGTTGACGGCCCATCGACATGTCGACGGCCCGTCGACTTGCTCCATCGACCTGCGCCTACAGATGCAAGGCTGCGGGATCCTGTTTACTCCGCACATCGACGACCCGTCGACGATGACTGGTGTTCTGCATATTTCTCTGATTCAGTTCAGTTCGTGTCGATTCGATTCAACTTTTAACTCTATAAATTGCCAGGAATATCTACTGGTACCCTTGTACAGGGGTAAGACATTTTCTACCACCTGATCAGCTGGTCATATGATGATGATGATGATGATGCCGGCCGACACGATACGAGATGATATATATATATATGACCTCATGCATGCATGCACAACATTTATGTACAACATTGGTCTACAGAGGTAGGTCAGACATACATATTACATTTATTACGTCTTACGATCTCCTATGTTATCTTTTGTCTCTTTCTTATTACGCTCATGCCTTATATACTCAGTACATTATTCGTACTAACGTTCTTTTCTTGGGGCGCTGCGTTTCATGGCCGCAGGTGCAGAAAGATAGATTGCTGATCCGCTACAGTAGGTTGCAGTTCAGGTGATTTGGAGCACTCCTCTTGTTTCGAAATTACTGTCGAGTGTTGGTATATCATTATTTTGTATATATACGGGAATGTCAGGGCCCTGTCCCGAATTTTTTATGACAGAAGATCCAGTAGAGGCTTGTAGACAGTCATGGTATGGTTAGATACAATCTATATACTATTGTGCAGTTATGCCCGTTTGGTTGTGTAATATATTTTTATGGGCTCATTCCTTGTTAGAATATCTCTTATATGACTTAGAATATTTTTATCTTTCTTATGACTATATCAGGAAGGTATGTTAGTGGTGCTCGATAGATAGAGTTCGGGTGCCCGTTATGGCCCTTTAGTTTGGGACGTGACAAATTTGTTATCAGAGTAGTGGCGTCCTAGGGTTTTCTACAAGTCATGTCTCGCAGAGCCTTGTTTATGATGTACGGTGCACCACACTTATAAACATGAGGTTGTAGGGCATTTAGGAAAATTCCCTTTCTTTCTCATCTTAGATCGTGCGATAAAGCCATATTATGAGGATTCCCTTTTTCCTGACAGTGTGTTATGATTTCAATAATGCCTGTGATAAGAAAAGCTTTAGCGGCCTAGAAGGGCAAGTTAGTGGTAGGTAGGAGAACTGGATAGGTACCGCTTGTAGATGTTGAGGAGGGCGAGTCCCAAAATGAGGTTCCATCCCAGACCTCTCACACTCTGCCCGCTCAAAAGGAGCATAGAGGAGCCCCAGCTCCAGCTTCAGCACCCCCAGTTCCTCCAAATGAAGCCTCAGGCCAAGAGATGCCAGAGGCCATTCAGTTGTTCTCAGTTAGTAGTTGCTCAGGCTCAACGTCAAGGTACGAGTCATGATGATAGGGCTGTTAGTTCCATATTTCAGGATTTTATTAATTTAGACCCTCCATAATTCTTTGGGTCGAAACCAGATGAGGACCCGCAAAACTTTATAGATGAGATGTTGAGGACGTTGCGGGTGATGCATGCTTCAGACATAGAGTCAGTGGAGTTGGAATTTTATAGATTACAGGATGTTGTTGTTCACTAGTATGATACTTAGATGTCTTCTAGGGGGTTTAATGCACCCCCACCCGTGTGGAAGGAGTTCACATATGTTTTTTTTTTTGGCATTATTTTCCTCTAGAGATTCGACGAGCCCAAGCTAATAAGTTCCTAAATGTTATATCCCGTATTTTGTACATTCGGATAATTCAGGATAATTGCAAGAAGTTAAGGACAATGCCATATTTTGATCTTGTTTAATACATAAGTTGTTTATGAGAATTTTTGATGTGGAAATATTAAGAAAGGCTAGGGGTAAAAAGGAAAATTCACAAGGTGGCCCATGGAAATATTAAGGAAAATTTGGGGTTAAAAGTTGATTTTGGAAACTTAAAATTCTTGAAATGAATGGGCCAAGTGGCCGAGTATATGGGTGGGCTTTGGCCCACATTGGTGCTAAAATAAATAGATAAGGGATGATTAATTTATCACATGTATCATCTTTAACACTTAAGAAATTTCAAGAAGCTTGGAGAGAAAAAGGGGAACAAGGCCATTCGGCCATGCTTAGGCAAGCAAGAACCTTGAAATCTTGATCCAAAAAAAATATTTTCTTCTAGCCTTCCTACCAATTTGAAGGTCCTCTTTAACGTGGGACAATTGTTGAAGCAAGTAGACCCCTCTTTATTGCAAGTTCATCACCCTAGCCAAGTGAGAAGTTAAGGGAAAAAGGTAAGAATTAATCTTCTTTTTATATGTTATGAATGGTTGTGTATGTTGTGGTATGTAGAAATGGATGAAATTCATGAAAATATAGATGTATGTTGTGGCCGTGTATATGTGGTGCTTGGTCGTGTGTGTTGTGTAGAAATAAGGGACCAATTTTGCTTAGTATTTTGGTTGTTGTTGTCATGAATTCTATGTTGATAATGAAAGTTTGATGATTCGAGTTGAAGTTGTAAGTGATGGAGAGTTGTTTAGAAGCTAATGTGATGTTAAAACCATTTCTTGTATCTATGGAAAATAATGTTGTTAGTATGTGAATTGTTGGTGCAGTTTATGAATTTGAAAGAAGGAAATGAGTTGTTATTGTTCTTGTCGAATTTGGAGGGTTTCGGGTAGTGTGTTGGTTGGACCGTTTGAAATGTCGTGCGGATTGTTGAAGTGTTCCTGAATATTGTTTGAATGGTTTCGGATTAGTACTTGAATATGTAAGAAATTATGAATTGAGCATAAATGAAACGTCGTCGAAGTTTGTAGAAAGAAGTTGCTAACGTTGGAATGCGTTTTGAATTGATTGATGATATTGTTAGAATGACTGTTGGTATCGTTGTTGATAATTTGGCCAAGTTAAATTCTCGGATTTGTTGTTGATGATTTGGCCGAGTTGGATTCTCGGGGTTAGTTGTATTTATAGGGGAAATGCTGCCGAAATTTCTGTAAATAAAGTGTTGGTTGAAGATTAAACTTCTAAGTATCTATAGCTAATGTTTGGTATACACTAATATTATTGTAGATCTTGCGGGGCCAAAGACTTGAATTCGGATTAGTTAGGGAGCGGGCTAAGGTATGTAAAGCCTAACCTTTCTTTCTTTTGGCATGTCCTAGTTGCAAGTAAGCTATGATATGAGCCTCGGGGTAATTCCATTCATAAGATCCGAGCATGCCTACGGTTTTTATTCACTTCTTGATGTTAGTATTCCTAATGTAATCGAACTATGGTCTTTGTGTCTTTGGTATGATTGGATAATAAATAAGCGTTAAGAATTTTATTCCAAAAAGTTTTATGTTGAACAATGGCTCTAACTTTCATAGACGAGCTCGGATCGCTCCGATACGTTCTTAGGGAGTCCTAAAGCGTATAAGGTCTGTAACCTTCGTAGACGGTTTCCGATTGCTTTGAATCCTGTGTTAAAACTTCCAACGCCCATAGCTTTCTTATACTAAATCGGATTGACCCGAAACTTGTTTCTGAGTCTTCAGGCGTCGGTAGGTATTCTTATCCATCGAGTCTTAAAAGTTGATTTATGTGCATTTAGTTTCTCACTACCCTGCTCGTGCATATGGTTGTTAACTTTCTTATGCTAACTCGGGCTTACTTGAAATGTGTTTATGGTTTACTAATGATTTCGAGAAAACTAGTTTTGTACCAAAGGAAGCATAAAGTTGTTTTTCAAAACCACTCCGAAGGGGTGCGAGATTTTACTATTTCATTTCAGTTACGATTTATGTGTACGCTCCACACCATTACTATCATTAAGCCGGAAGCGGCTGCCCGAAGGGGCCATTATTATCATTAAGCCGGAAGCGGCTGCCCGAAGGGGCCATTACTATCATTAAGCCGGAAGCGGCTGCCCGAAGGGGCCATTATTATCATTAAGCTGGAAGCGGCTGCCCGAAGGGGCCCTCATTATTATTAAGCCGGAAGCAGCTGCCCGAAGGGGCCATCATCATCATTATGCCGGAAGCGGCCGTCCGAAGGGACTAGTGTGATACTAAATTTATATTGTGCATTCCAGAATTTGCGCATGCTATACTTATATTGCGCATGCTAGAATTTGGGTAAGGGCCACAGGACTTGATTCAGAATGTCGTTTCAGGTTACGTACAGTTTGACTTCTAAACTTGTTTACTGTTGCACTCTCCTTGTTTATGATTCAGTGATGCTTTACATACTTAGTACATATTCCGTACTGACCCCTATCTTCGGGGGCTGCGTTTCATGCCCGCAGGTTCAGGGACGCGCTTCGGCAATCCAGCCACCTAGGAGGGATCAGCACTGAGGGTCAGACAACTCCACTTGCTTCGGAGACTGTTCCTGTTTTGGTATAATTTTGTGTATGTATTGCGGGTCATAATCTTTAGATGTCTGCGAACAGCGTGGGTGTCATGGATCACTGTTTGGCCTTGTCGGCCATTATTTTGCTGTACAGAAGTGTTGGTAGCCTCGTTAGCTTGCCTTGTCTTATGTTATGTATATACATAAATATACTTTAGTATGTTTTGTGTTGTAAGTCGACTTCGGTATTTTATTTTCAGTTTTCAGACTAGTTAAATAAACCCTGTTGAATGCCATGTTTAAGTACAGGTAATATAGGTTGGGTTATCGGGCAGGTTAAGCTCGACCGCTTGTCATGGCCTTAGGTTGGGTCGTGACACTAAACCTTAGACGGGGGACCATGAGTGTTCGAGAGTATAGTCTTTGGTTTAATTCGTTGGCCAGGTATGCTCCAGCTATGGTAGTTGATATGGGAGATCGTGAGTATCGGTTAGTGAGCAAATTGAAGCCACATTTCATTGATGATTGCATGACGGCTTCTCTTCAGACACGTACGGATATTTCTCGCATTCAGGCGCACGCTCAAAATCTTGAGGAGCGTAAGTAGCAATGGAGGACTGAGCGTGAGCATGATAGGGGTTAGAGTGCTATACCCCGTACTTTATACGCTGAGTTTCGCCATAACATAGCCAATGAGAAGTTAGTAATTGAGGATGTTTGTAAGGGTTACAAAAGACTCTATTTAATTATTCCTCACATGCGGGAGTTAAGTTGTGTTTGGAAAGTATCGGAAGATTGGAGGCAAAATAAACCAGAAACAATTGAGTTCTGTAGCAGAGTAATTCGATGGTGGAGTTGACGAACCGTCGACTGGTCGACGGATCATCGACCTTCCCGTCGAAAAACTCTAGGAGGTTTAGAGGCTCCCGCAGGTCGACGGTGGAATTTTTTTCTCTATTATAAATAAAAGGCCCACGATTTGGAACATTATGTTTCACCAAAAATTAGAATCCTTTAGATCCTTCAAGTCTTCTCTACACTCTCCACTCATCCACACACTTTTTTAGCCAAATTCAAGTGAAAATCAAGCTTCAAAACCTTAAGTTAGTTCTTAGGTGATGATGATCTTTGCTCTTAATTAAATCTTATGGTGGTTTTGGTTTGAAATAAGGTTGGGGAAGCTAGGCTTCTTCAAGATTGAGGTATGCCCTCTCTTTATTTCTTATATTAAGTTGATTTGGAGATTAATAAGTCATGAAAGTGAGGGAAACTGTGGTAGGAAAGGTCATGGGACATTGTGTTGAAATTGTTGGTCAGGAATGGATTTTGGAAAGAAGTTTTTGGATTGTTTTAGGTGTAAATTGTATATAACCTCCTAATTATGGAGTTGTTGATGTTGTTATTGTTGTTGGGAGTTGAATTAGAAATTGGTGGAAGCTAATAAAATAGGAGAAGTGCTGCCCACATCCCGTTAGCCACTAATTACTCTAGTTTGAGCTTATACGTATTTTCCAGACCTAACTCTAGAACTACTCCTTTTGAATGTAGAATAACCTTTTCTTTCTTAAGGCATGATTCTTATGTTGTAACCCTATACATAATATCCATAATGTCCCTATTCCTAGAAATGCTAGAAGCTCATAATTCTCAAAGTTCCTATGATATTGTTGATAAATGCTCTCCGTGATGATGATGATCATCCTATTCCTAAAGATACCAAAGCTTATAGTTCTTGATGTTCTCGTGATATTATTGAGCTTGTTCCATGATTATTGATTTTATTTATTGTTGTTGATCTTATCTTACAATAATTGTTCTTTCAAGGTGAGATATAGCGATGATGATGATTCCATAATGGAAATCGGAGGTTTACCGACCTTACGTCACTCCGATAGAGTTAAAGCTTTTATTTGGGCCCTCATGCATGTTTTATATATATGTATGTATTTTTCTCACACCGCGCCATGCTATAGTCAGCCGGGCAGGCACATAGATGTGCACACCACTGCAGTTGGCAGCTTATGATATCATCCCAAACGCGGGATGATGATGATATGATGATAACACCGCGCCTATATGGTCGGCCAGTATACTATATATATGTATTTATAAGATGTTTTTTTTTAAATCTAAGCATGCATGATATCTGCCTTAAGAAGCATTCAGATATACAGGTTATTCCTCTTATCTCGTTTTGAGCGTTCATGCCCGCAGGCAGTCAGGGAGATGGATCGGATCCTTAAGTGCTCATCAACGACTTCTCGGGAGCACTCCATTTGCTTCGGAGCTGCAGTTTAGTGGTATTATTCTTTTGTGAACATATTTGGGCACCGGGGGAGGGGGGAGGGGGGGTCCTGTCCCGTCCTTATGATTTCATGCACTCTCTGTAGAGGCTCGTAGACAGATATATATATATATATATAGCTAGATGTTTTGACCTCATCGGTTCATATTTTGTACATCATTTTTGGCAGCCTTGTCGACCTGCGCATATGGGCATAGTTGACGATGTTTATATAGATGTACTTTTATCTTTTGGACTCATGCCCTTACAGGCTATGATATTTATGAGTTATCATTTGTGGTCCACCTAGATATTATTATGAGAAGTATGCTCAGAGGTGCTCGGTAGGTTAGCTCCGAGTGCCCGTCGTGGCCCTCTGGTTGGGCCGTGACATAGAGCAAGAGAGCCAGATATTCAGGATTTGCTAGTGAGTTCAGAGGTAGTCAGAGGCAGTAGTTCTCTAGATGTCCAGTCCATTCAGCGGCTAGTGCGCCTTCACAGTTTCCAGGGCCCAGGTTTGATAAACGCACTCATTTTAAGCCTGCCCAGAGTTCCAAGGCTTCCAGTTCTCAGTTCAAGAGTGGTTCAAGTTAGGTGAGGCCATCTCTACCGCGATGTACCCAATGCGGTAAGTTACGTATGGGGTAGTGTCGTTGGGGTTTAGATGTTTGTTGTGCCTGTGGTCGGTCAGGCCACATTATGCGAGATTTCCCTTGAAAGGAGGTAGAGGTAGAGTTTAGCCGACAAGGTCTGCCGCTGGTTCTTCGTTGTCTGTACACCATTTTGGGAAGGGTTCCTCAGACACCAGCCAGTCGTGGTAGAAGCAGAGGTGGAGTGTCCAGTTCAAGCGATCCTCAGAACCGCATTTATGTATTGGCCGGTCGACGGGATCTTGAATCTTTGCCTAATGTTGTTACAGGTATAATATCAGTCTCTTCCCATAATGTGTATGCATTAATAGATCCAGCTTCTACAGAGATTTTGTGGTTACAGTTTGTAATCAACATATGATAGACATGGTAGACATTGATGTCATTATGGGTATGAATTGGTTGGCCTCTTGTTATGCCAATGTTGATTGTAGAATGAAGATGGTTTAATTCTAGTACCCGGGAGAGCCAGTTCTGGAGCGAAAGGGTAATAGAGCATCACCGAGTGGTAGTTTTATTTCCTTTCTCAAGGAAATGAAGGTGATTGCCAAGGGTTGTATTTATCATCTATTCTGAGTTCAGGATACCGAAGCAAAGCCACCGACTATTCAGTCTGTTTCGGTGGTTAATGAGTTTCCAGATGTATTCCCGGATGAACTTCCAAGTCATCAACTAGAGCCAGAAATTGACTTTTCTATCGATATTCTACTAGATACTAAGCCAATATCTATTCCTCCTTATAGAATGGCGCCTGCTGAGTTGAGAGAATTGAAGGAGCAATTGAATGACTTGCTTGAAAAAGGCTTTATAAGGCCTAGTACATCACCATGGGGAGCACCGGTGTTCTTTGTGAGAAAGAAAGATGGCTCCTTGCGGATGTGTATTGATTATAGGCAATTGAATAAGGTGACAATAAAGAATAAGTACCCGCTTCCAAGAATCGATAATTTATTTGACCCACTGCAAGGTGCCAGATGTTTTTCAAAGATAGACCTAAGATTAGGATACCATAAAGTTAGGGTCAAAGAGAAAGATATTCGTAAGACAACCTTCAGGACTAGATATGGCCACTTTGAATTTCGAGTGATTTCATTCAGCTTGACTAATGCCCCAGCGGTATTTGTGGAACAGATGAATCGTGTATTTAGAACTTTCCTAGATTAGTTTGTGATTATCGTCATTGACGATATTCTAGTTTAATCTAGATCAAGGGCTGAGCATGCAGATCATTTGCATGCAGTACTCAGGGTTATTTAATATCGGAAGTTATATGCGAAGTTCTCTAAATGCGACTTCTGGTTGAACTCTGTGGCTTTCTTGGGGCGTATTATATTAGAAGAAGGTATCAGGGTTGATACACAGAAGATTGAAGCTGTGAAGAATTGGCCTAGACCCACGACACCATCAGAGGTTCGTAGTTATCTAGGCTTGGCAGGCTATTACAAGAGATTCGTAGAGCGATTTTCTTCCATTTCTGCACCACTGACAAAGCTAACTAAAAAATCAGCTAAGTTCCAATGGACTGATGCTTGCGAGCACAATTTTTAGGAGTTGAAGAACAGATTGACTTCGGCTCCGGTTTGACACATCTAGAAGGATCGGAAGGATATGTTGTCTATTGTGATGCTTTAGGCGTTGGGTTAGGTTTTGTGTGATGTAGCATTGTAAGGTTATTGCTTATGCTTCAACATAGTTGAGAAAGCACAAGAAGAATTATCCAACACACGACTTGGAATTAGCTGTAGTAATTCATGAACTGAAAATGTGGAGGCATTACTTATATGGTGTGCATATGTACATATATACAGATCATAAGAGTCTTCAATACATCTTCAAGCAAAAGGAGTTTAATTTTCTTCAAAGGCGATGGTTAGAGCTGTTGAAAGACTATGATGTCGAAATTCTGCACCATCCAGGGAAGGCGAATATAGTGGCTGATACCCTTAGCCGCAGATCCATGGATAGCCTATCTTATGTGCGGCCAGAGAAGCGATAATTAGCTCATGAGCTTCATCCGTTAGCTGGCCTAAAAGTCAGATTGTTAGACTCAAGCGATATGGGGGTTACCATTCAGGATTCTGTAGTCTCATTTTTATTAGCTGAGATGAAGGAGCGTCAGTACGAGGATCTCATGTTACTTCATTATAGAGATACGGACCTTTAGAAGAAGAATTCACCATTTGAGATTTCTGGAGATGGAATTCTCAGATATCAAGGCTGACTATGTGTTCCGGATGTTGCAGGGTTACGTCACCAGATTATGGGGGAGGCTCATTACTCCCGTTATTCTATTCATCCAAGGAAAACGAAGATGTATCATAATATCAGGGAAGTTTACTGGTGGGACGGAATGAAGAAAGATATAGTAGAGTTTGTAGCCTAGTGTCCTAACTGTCAACAGGTGAAAATTGAGCATCAGAAGCCCGGTGGAATGTTGCAAGCTATTGAGATTCCGACGTGGAAATAAGAAGTAATTAGCATGGATTTCATTACAGGTTTGCCCCGTTCTCAGAGTAAGTTTGATTTGATATGGGTGATTGTTGATAGACTTACAAAATCAGCCCATTTTCTGCTTGTCGAAACTACGTACTCAGCTGAGAATTATGCGAAGCTTTATATCACGAAAATAGTATGACTCCACGGTGTTCTGATTTCTATCATTTTCGATAAGGGTGCACCGTTTACAGCTAACTGCTAAAGGTCCTTTCAGAAAAAATTAGGGACTCAAGTGAATCTTAGTACCACATTTCACCCTCAGACAGACGGACAGGATGAGCATACTATTCATACCCTTAAGGATATACTACATACATGTGTGATGGACTTCAGAGGTAGCTCGGATGATCATGTACTGCTCATTGATTTTGCGTATAATAATAATTATCATTCTAGTATCCAGATGGCCCCGTATGAAGCCTTATATGGACGGAAGTGTAGGTCGCCTATCTGGTGGTTTGAAATGGGGGAAACTAAGTTAGTAGGGCCAAAATTGATTCAGCAAGCAGTGGAGAAAGTTAGGAGTATTTAGGATCGATTATTGGCAGCTCAAAGTCGCCAAAAGTCTTATGCATACAATCACCGATGAAATTTAGAATTCCAAGTTGATGATTGGGTATTCCTATAGGTATCACCAATAAAAGGAGTTATGAGATTTGTCAAGAAGGGTAAGCTTAGCCCTCAGTACATTAGGCCTTACAGGATTCTACGAAGAGTTGGCCAAGTGGCCTATGAGTTAGACCTACCTTCAGAGCTAGAATCAGTCCATCCGGTCTTCCACGTATCGATGCTTCATAAATATATCAGAGATCCTTCCAGAATAATACCTGTTGATGATGTTCAGATCACTGAGCAACCATCATCCGAAGATGTTCCCATTGCCATTCTAGATAAATAAGTTCGGAGATTGAGAACTAAAGATGTGGCTTCAATTAAAGTCCTTTGGAGGAACAAGAATGTAGAGGAGATGACTTGGGAAGCTGAGGAAGATATGAAGTCGAGGTATCCTTATCTGTTTCTGGCTTCAGAATAGATGCAGGCTACAACACCATCATCTTCAAGTATGTATTATTTATCAGCTACTCTTATTGGTCGTGTGGGGCCATTTTTGTTATTGATTGTTATAGCCCTGTGTGGCATGTATGGTTTGGGTTGCTGTGTGGCAGGTTGGTATTGGTACAGTTATAGGGGAGACTCTTACAAAATCTTTATAGAATTTCTGGAAGTAAACATTCAAGGACGAATGTTTCTAAGGGGGGAGAAATGTTATACCTTGTGGTTTTATACATTTAGAATCATCGTATGTAAGTTATCTTAGTTTGGATACCGGGATTTGTCTTCTGAAGTTATATGAGATTGGACATGCCTAATTTATGCTTAAAGGTGTTTAAGTTCATATTTGGTAAGTTACAAAAGGATTAGAGAATAGAAGCGGCAAGGTTAGTTAAAAGTTATTTCTGGAAAATATAGGATATGGGTCGTACAAGTGAGACATGGTCTGTATTTTGAGATATGGACCGTATTTAAGGATTTTAAAAATTTACAGAGAAGCACAAAATTGGGGTGACATTATACGACCAACTATATAGACTGTATAATGTTATAAGGCCAAAAAGTTAGCTGTATAATGTTATATGGCCAGTCTAATGTAATGTCGGTGGAATTTTCCAGATTTTAAGTACGATGACCCCTCTTCATTTTAATCATTTTAAACATAACCCCAAGTTCAAGAAAGCTCTAGAGACTTCTCCAAACATATTCAAACACATCCCCAAGCAAAAAACAAAGATCAAGGTGAAGATTAAAGTGTTTAGGGTTTCCAAGTGAGGTTTACACTTGTCTCCCATTTTTGAAGATGCTTAGGTGAGTATTTTTAAGGTGGAGTAACCTTGGAATTGGAGTATTCTTGAATTTTGAGGTAAGATTTCATCTTAGTTTCATGCTTATGCGTTTATTTGGCAATTATTCTAAGAATTGAGGAAAAGAAATTGGAGAAAAGGTCATAAGATGTTGTGTTGAAGTTGTTGTTATGAGTTGATTATGAAAAGAAGTTTTGAGGCTGAATTGAGTATAATTTGAATATAATCTTTTGATTATGATGTTGTTGATGTTTTATTGTTGTTTAGGAGTTGTTTGGGAATTAGCGAAAGTAGATAATATAGGGGAGATGTTGTTCAATTCTTGTTAGCTTACCAATTAGTTTAGTTTGAAATTATAAGAGTTTCAATGACTTAACCCTAGTATGAATCATCTTGAATGTAGATACGCAAGTTCTAGAGGATAGGTGTTGAGTAGTTAAGGAGACGACAAGGTATGTTAAGGTTGTCCCTTATTTCTTTTTGGCATGGTCCTTATGAACAAAACGTAACGTTAATCCATAATGATCCTACTCTTAGAATTAGGGATGATCTAATTGTCTCATGTTCCATAATGTTATCTTCAGAAAGTCTTTCTTTAGATCCAGTATGGTCGCTAGAGTCACTTGTACTCCTATCCTGTTTTATGCATTGCATTATATATATACATATGCATATACAGACCCGAGACCCCTCAAGCGTTATATGCATGCATATTATGTATTATATATATATATATTATGTATTATATATATATATATATATATGTATAGATAGATGTATATATGTATAGATATATCTACATATATATATATGTATAGATATATGTAGATATGTATGTATGTATATATATATATACATATATGTATGTATGTATATATATGTATGTATATATATATACATATATGTATGTATATATATATACATGTATGTATATATATATACATATATGTATGTATATATATATACATATATGTATGTATATATATATATGTATGTATGGGGTATGGGTTATGGGGAAGGTGATGGCGTAATATACGCACTACCACCTGATCAGCTGGTCATATGATGATACGATGATGATGATGATGATGATGTCGGCCGATACGAACAATGGGATGCCCACGGTGTCTTGACAGGTGTTATATACGCATATACATGTATGTATGACCTCATGCATGCATGCATAGCATTTATGTACATCATTGGTCTACATAGGCAGGCCAGACATACATATTGCATTTATATATATATATATATATATATATATATATATATATATATATATGTACATATAAGGCATGAGAGTAATAAGGAAGAGACATAAGATAACATAGGAGATCTTAAGACGTAATAAATGCAATCTGTATGTCTGACATGCCTCTGTATATGTATATATATATTATCTTCAGAAAGTCTTTCTTTAGATCCAGTATGGTCGCTAGAGTCACTTGTACTCCTATCCTGTTTTATGCATTGTATTATATATATACATATGCATATACAGACCCGAGACCCCTCAAGCGTTATATGCGCGCATATTATGTATTATATATATATATATATATATATATATATATATATATATATATATATATATATATATATATACATGTATGTATGTATGTATGTATGGGGTATGTGTTACACCTCGGAAATTTCCCCGTGAACGTACAACGAATAGACTAACGAAGACTACGGGTATATGATGTTTGAATAAGAAGGGAATGACGTTTGACGACCCTAAATAAGATCTCAAAGGCAATTGTAATAAGAGATAGGTTATGCTCCACAATGACTAATCATAGGTTTTGAAAATGTGAATTTTTTTTTTGTAGATTTGCATTTTAGCCAGTCGGTCGTAAAATGAAATACGGACCGTAAGGTGGTACACGGCCCGTAAACTGCCAGGTCGTATTCCAACTTATAAAACTTCAACTATCTGCTAAATGTTCAAATAGTTAAATAAGACTTCGAATACGGACCGTAAATTGAAATACGACCCGTAAACTGCGATCGTAAATCACCATGATCCTCAGCATACCTTTCTGGTTTTGATATGCTTAAATACGACCACAAAATACGGCCCGTAAACTGGAATACGGACTGTAAACTGGGTTTACGACCAATGTACACTTCAGCTACTGTTCATTCCGGATCAGATTTTAAGTCATTAAAAGGAGACCCAAGCTCATAAAATTCATTTCATCTCCACGACATTTCTCTCTAGAAACCTCTAGGATACTCTCCACTCTTCACTTACAAGAAAACAAAGGAAATCAAGGATCAATATCAAAAATCTAAGTGAATCAAGTGTATGAGACCCATTAAGGTTCATCCAAGTTAAGAGATTTCAAGAGAAGCAAACTAGGGTTTTGGGTGCAAGAAGAACAATACCACTCAAGGCTTGTTCCTACAACATCTAAGGTAAGTTTTATGGCCTTTACATGTTATTTAGGGTATAGAAGAGTTGAAACACTTGGATTATAGAAGGATGTAAGAAATGGGTCATTAATGAGTGAATAGTGTCATGGTTGGATGATAGTTAAATTGAGCCATGATCATTGATAAATTGTGATTATAAAAATGCTATGAATGACATGTAGAACATGGAATAAGTGTCCTATGCGAGAAAAATGCAACAATGGACAATGGCCATGATTATGGAGAAATTGAAGACAAATTATGAAATACGGATATTGTAAACGAATGATGAGTGTTGTCTATCATACTGAGAATGTTGTTATGAATATTTGAGAGCTGATATAGAATATGGGAAGAGTTGTATAACCGAAGGAAATGCTGCCCAATTTTCCCTAAAAATAGTCACGCGTTCTTATAGTCGATTAACTGACATTGATGTGAATTCTCTTGAAGGTAAAGACGCGAATATTGAAGAGGAACGATCAAGTGGTAGAATAGCTAAAGCAAAAGGTATGTAAGGCTAGTCCTTTCTTTCCAAGGCATGAATCCTATGATATGATATTATTTCCCTACATTTCCATGGCTTCCTTATATTCCGGAACCAAGAGCCTATGTTCATGGATAGCCACGTGAGATAAGGATAAGAGACATGTTATGAGCACGATAACGGAGATGATAAACTTAAGAATAAAGATTCTAGAGTTCATGGTATAATTTTTAAACAAAGCTAAAGACATTAACGACGATCTATTGGTAATGCTTGATGTATACACTCACCTTATATACTAATTCCTTCAAGGTGAGGCGGAATACCTATGAATGCTACATAATGTAAGCGGGGGCTCTCGACCTTACGTCACCCCGACATTGTTACAGATTGTTCATAAGCCTCAATGCATGTCCTATGACCAATGTTTCGAGAACTACGAGTCTATGTTCATAAAGGATTTCATGTAAGATAGAGGTAGGAGATACGCTATAGAAATGATAATGGAAATGATGATCTTAAGCCCAAAGATTATAAAGACTATCATACGATACTTATACGAAATTCGTGCTACGAATATGATGTGATTTTCATAGATTGTCTTTAAATTTAAATGTGTGCATTAATGAAAGGTTACGATAAGCTTATGAGATGTATGTGATGGAAATGATAATGATGAGATATATTGATCCTTGTATGACGCATGTGATATGGTTGAGCCACTACGTGGCCGAATACGGAAGATATGTATGTGATATTGTCGAGCCACTACGTGGCCGAATACGGATACTGTTGAGCCACCACGTGGCCGAATACGGATATTGTCGAGCCCTACGTGGCCGAATACGAATAATGTTTTATGTGTATGAGAAGCTATGTGTTACACCTCGAAAAGTTTCCCATGAACGTACAACGAATAGACTAACGAAGAATATGAGGGTACAATGTTTTACTAAGAAGGGAATGACTATTTATAGGCTTTGAAAATGTGGAAGTTGCAGATTTGCACTTTGGCTCAGTTGGTCGTAAAATAGAATACGGCCTGTAAAGTGGTTTATGGACCGTAAACTGCCATCGTCCTTCAAACTTCCAAAAATTCAACTTTCTGCCAAATGTCTAAATGGTTAAATACGACTCAGAATACGGACCGTAAATTGAGTTACGGCCCGTAAACTGCAACCGTAAACCACCATAACTCCAATATACCTTTCTGGTTCTGTTATGCTTAAATACGGTCGTGAAGGACGGACCGTAAACCAGAATACGACCCGTAAACTGGGTTTACGGCCACTGTGCACTCCGACTACTGTTCATAAAAATCAAATTTTTGTGATTAATATAAGGGGCCCTTTCTCATTCATTTTCATTTTATTTCCACTCCCCACAAGTCAAGAAACATCTAGAACTCTTTCTAATCTTCATCCACAAGAGAATCAAAGGAAGATCAAGATCAACAACACCAAATCCATGAAATCAAGAGTGTGAAACTCATCAAAGTTCATCTACACCAAGAAATTGCAGAGAAAGTGAAGTAGGGTTTTTGGTATAGAAGAGTATTGCTACTCAAGGCTCGTTCCTACAACATCTAAGGTAAGTTTGATGACCTTCTCATGATGATTGAAGTACTAATACGTTGAAACACTTGGATTATGGAAGAGTGTAGTAAATGGGTCATAAAATGTGAATAGTGCCATAATTGAATGATAGTTGGATTGAATTATGAATGTAGATGTGTTGTGAGTATAAAGATGTTATAAATAACGTGTAGACCATGAGATGGGTGTGATATATAAGAAAATGTGATGATGAGCTAAAACCCATAAATGTGGAGAAATTGGAGAAAAATGGTGAGAGGTGGTAGATGTAGATAAATGACGATTGTTGATACGATATTGTGAGTGTTGTTATGAATGTTTGGTAGTTGAAATGAAACATGGGAAAAGTAGTAGAAACGAAGGAAACGCTGCCTAATTTTCCCTAGAAATAGTAGTGTGTTCTTATCGTCGATTGACTAACGATGGTATGAATTCTCTCTTGAAGGTAGAGACGTGACATCAAAGGAAATCAAGCGAGCGATAGCATAGTTAAACGACAAAGGTATGTGAGGCTTATCTTTTCTTTCAAAAGGCATGAATCCTTCAAGTCTTATATAATCCTTCTACAAAACGAAGCCTATGAGTCCTCCAATATATCGAATTACATATGAATATGATGGTGATGATAATGAGATAGAGTATAGAGATTCAAGAAATTTTGGCATGATGTTCCTATAACGCTAATGATGTTATCTTTGTTAACACTCGCCTTATGCTCTATTTCCTTCAAGGCGAGGCACGATACTCATAAATGTTCATAATACAACCGGGGGTTCACGACCTTACGTCACCCCGACATAGTGTGGTTGCCCTTAAAGCTTAATGTATGCTCTTAATGCTAATATATGATATGCCTAAAAGATGATTAACAATGCTAGTTGTAATACGATGATGATATGTATAAGACGCCGATAAATGGTAAAATAATGCTATGCTACGAGATGTGTAATAGTGATGTGTTATGATTGATTTTGTGATGATAAGATTCCACCGCGCCTATTTGGCCGGGCATGTCACCGCGAATGCGGGCTGCGTATGATTCCACTGCGCCTATATGGCCGAGCATGTCACCGCTAATGCGGGCTGCTATGTTTACATTGAACCTAAAGGGCCGGGCATGATCACCACTAGTGGGCGGCATATGAGGATTACCCGGACGCGGGTAATGATGTGATGATGTACGTGATGAAGTATGTGATGATGTATGTGATGATGAATGTGATGATATATGGGATGTGATAACACATATACTATGATGATGTAAAATGTGATATATGTAAAAAGTATGTTGCTTATAACACTCAAGCAGGTTATATCGTTTCTTATGATTCATGATGCTTCTATGACACTGTTCATTTCATTTGCCTTACATACTCAGTACAATATTTGTACTGACGTCCGTTTTCTTTGGACGCTGTGTTCATGCCCACAGGTAGATAGGGAGGAGATCTTGCTCCGGACTCTTAGAAGCTGATAGCTGACCGAAAGCACTCCTTTGTTCCGGAGGTGCTTATGATGATTCTTTTGTGTATATTGGTACATGTCATTCCATAGAGGCTCGTAGATACTCAATGTGGATTATGTGGTTTCACGACGTGGTCAAGGTGTAAATGTATTGATATATGTCATTTTGCTGACTTAAGTGCTCATGTGTATAAGAGCATTGTGTTTTGAAATGTTAAAGTGATTTCCTTAGAAATTGAGCATGAATTTGATAAATGATCGTTGAATGAGTCTAATAAATGATAGTACGAGCGGTGCTCGGTGATTAGCCCCGAGTGCCCGTCGCGGCCCCTAGCTGGGTCGTGACACTACGGTACTACGATGATGAATTATATGACATGATGATGTATACTCTATGATGGTTCATGTACGATGATTATGTATATGTGATATATGTATGAAATGTATTCATCCTTAAAGGTCGCGCAGGTTTTGCCTTCACCTCATGACTTATGATTTCTCTATTATGTTTGTTTCATTCATGCCTTAAATACTCAGTACAATATTCGTACTGACGTCCGTTTTCTTTGGACGCTGTGTTCATGCCCACAGGTAGACAGGGAGACGGCGCAGACCTTTAGGAGCTATCAGCAAATTTGTAGAAGCACTCCATTATTCCGAAGGTGCTAATCTAGTTTATACTTTAGTGTATATAAATATGTATAAGTATTTTGGGCACGACGGGGTCTTGTCCCGTCCATATGTCTAGTACTCTAGTAGAGGCTCGTAGATACGTATGTGTGGGTTATATGGTCTCAGAAGGTCACTACTGTATCTATGTAGATATGTGTACATTATCGTTTGGTAGCCAAAGGGCTTATGTATATAAAAGTATTTATGTTCTTTAATGAAAATGATTTTCTTATGATTATGAGTTTATGAATGAAAAATGAGGCCTAATGAGTATGATGAGTAGTAGAACGAGCGGTGCTCGGTGGTCAGCCCCGGGTACCCGTCACGGCCCCTAGCTGGGTCGTGACAGTATGGGTTATGGGGAAGGTGATGGCGTAATATACGCACTACCACCTGATCAGCTGGTCATATGATGATACCATGATGATGATGTCGGCCGATACGAACAATGGGATGCCCACAGTGTCTTGACAGTCGTTATATACGCATATACATGTATGTATGACCTCATGCATGCATGCACAACATTTATGTACATTATTGGTCTACATAGGCAGGTCAGACATACAGATTGCATTTATTATGTCTTAAGATCTCCTATGTTATCTTATGTCTCTTCCTTATTACTCTCATGCCTTATATACTCAGTACAGTCCCTACTGACGTCTCTTTATTGGGGCGCTACGTTTCATGCCCGCAGGTTCAGAAAAATAGATTGGTGATCCTCCCTAGTAGGTTGCAGTTCAGCTGATATTAGAATTGTTGTCGAGTGCTGGTATGTCATTCTTTTGTGTATATACGGGTATGTCGGGGCCCTATCCTGATTTCTTTATGATAGATGATCCTGTAGAGGCTTGTAGGTAGTCATGGTATGGTTAGGCATGGTCTATATACTACTGTACAGTTATGTCTCGTTTGGTTGTATAATATATTTTTATGGGCTCATTCCTTGTGTGCATATCTCTTATATGACTTAGCAGATTTTTATCTTGCTAATGACTATATCAGGAAGGTATGTTAGTGGTGCTCGGTAGATAGAGCCTGGGATTCCGTTATTGTGACGACCCAAATTACCGATCGTGCGGGCACCTACCGTATTATCACTAGTAGGCGACCCTTACCCGTTAACCCATTAATCACTAGCAATTTCAGCTTCTTTAATCATTTATATTCTAACAATCAATAAATAGTGAATGAATAAATAGTCTGACCAAGTCATAAATAATAACTAATATAAGTGCGGAAGTCTTAACTATTACACCCCCAAAATCTGAAAGTCATCATACAAGGACTCTAACCAACAATGTCTAAAGAATGAAGTATATCTCAAACATAATAACAATAATGTCTGGAATGAAAGTAGACATCTGGAAAGAGAGATCTTCAGGTTGCATGGCATGGGTAGAAGCTCACCCTCGGATCTGATCGAGCAAACTAGCTTCAAGCTAATGATGTAGTCTGGATGAAATCTCTGGAACACAATATGCACTCAAAAAGGGTGCAGCAAGGTAGTATCAGTACAAACACTATGTATCGGTAAGCATCATAGGCCGACTAAGATTAGTTCACGCATATAAGTATAAAATCAACAGAATAAATAAATAGACACTTAATACTCAAGTCCAAGTCACATAACATCTCATAACAGAGTCACAACCTAAGATGAAGCTTCTAAACCACAAGTCTGTCAAGTCTCAATAATCTCACCTGATAATCACAAGTCCAAGTTCCGACCTTAGGTAGAGTCACTAATCCACAACTTAAATCAGTCAATGGTCATATTTATATCATAATAGGCATTTAACATCCAAACCATAATCAGAACCAAATGAGCATATCATAATGCAGAATAAAATGTAATGATGTGTAATGCAAAATATGATGAAGCGCATGCAATGCACTGGCCAAATACACACTGTACACACATGCTCACTGGTGTCATTGCCCAGAAGTCATGACCTGCAAGGGACTCATAGTGTCCATGTACCACTCGTTCCGGACTCACTCCTCGGACTCGAGCTTACAACTAGGCCACATCGTCACCCTGGTCAAATGTGCCTGTTCATATATATATATATATATATATATATATATATATATATATATACCACTCATTCCGAAACGAACCTGGGTCCACGAGCTCACAACTAGCATCAAATAGTATCACAAGTTCAACAAGAAGATTATATTAACTTCTTCACTAATTTCACATCACAATGTATGTCTCCGCATATTCCAGCTCATTAGTATGTATGGACTATGAACTGTCAGCAATATCAATGTCAAACACAAGGCATCATGTCACAAGTCTTTAATGAATCCTTACCGAACCATTCCCATCATACGTTAGTGTATGAATGATAAATGATTGTAAACATGGTAAATCAATGCAAACCAATAAAGCAACAGTGAAGGTACAAGTCACAAGTCATATCAAGACTTAGATCAACTCAACCATGAAATGGATCATACAAATCGTCTCACCCAACATAAGAGTCTATGTCCCGCTTTACTTTCACACATAGCAAGTACGCCTCACAATTAAGTCTTGTATCACCAAGATGCTACATTTCTTTCTATATATTATCATCAACAGTAAATCATACATCAAGTTTTTATCTACATACTATCATATGTTTATATCACAATTCAAGTCTAAACTCGTTATCCGTCCTTTCTCTAATGATATGTGTCACAATAAGAGAGAACTGAGTACAACATGACAATTTAGGTAATAAGCCTAATCACAATAGCAGGGCAACAAGCCACCATCAGCAACAATCAACCTAACAGAGATCCATCCCGAATCACCACAGCATGGATATGAATACACCTCATATTTCAGTACATAAAGTAATGGCGACGAGCCCACAAAATCAGAAGTCATACAAATCATGCTAATATCCAACCAAAACACCATGTCTGAGGACCTAATCATGCTTTCTTCCATCGTAACCTACCTGGAATGCCGAACAACAGTCTCGAACCATCAAACCTTAGCCTTGCTTTCGTCTTTGGAGAACCTCAAAATGATTAACATCTATCAAATATGAATTCAACGTCAGAATACGAATCTAAGGATACCCATATTGCCATAGTTTTACCCAAAACCCAAAAATGGACCCAAAATAGCCAAACCCGAGCTACAAGGGCAAAACTATAATTTTATTAAAAATTCAGATATAATATTGTCAAAATAGTACTGTATGAGTCTAAACAAGTCCAACGATACCCATATTGCTACACGTTAAGAAAAATACCCTTCCAATGTGACTCCGGATTCATGAGGGTAAAACGAGAAACTTAGTGCACAATTATGTTACCCATCATCCAGTTAACCTTCAATCTTAATTTCATGAAATTCTATTCATCACAAGATATCCAAATTCATCTTTTCTATTTTTAGCCCTAGGGTTCTTAACCCATTAGATCTTCAAAATTAGTGTGTAGGATGACTATGAGGATGATAATCTACAATAAATAATGAATATTAGGTTAGAATCTTACCCCAAAGTTCTTATGAATGCTTTTCCATTGTTATCTCCCAACCCTTCTGTTACACCTCACATTTTCAGAGGGACGCTCACCAAGTCTAAGTACAAGTATGTGGAATCTTGATCAAGAAAGTTAACCTTCAGATTTAAGAAATGACACAAGTATTAAGCATATGTAGGGATAAGATGATATATATGAGATTGTATGCACTTATATTGTGGTTATGGGGGGGTTTAAGATCATGTATGAGAAGTATCGGAGGGATTGGAGGTCGAACGGGTGAAGAATGAAAATTCGGACGAACTGGGCAGAATTGCCCTACGCGTTCGCGACTGCCATGAGATTCCAAACCATCGCGTTCGTGAAGGTCACTAAATAAGTCTGTTTCCACTGACTTTGTCACCCTATAAAAGGGGCTAAACCCTTCATTATCCATCCAAAATATTTCCCAAAACTCAGAAATCATATGGGGGAGTGAGGATACCCTAAAATTGAGGGTTTTGAGCGATTTTCAAATGGTGGAGTATTAATCAAGGCTCGGATGACGCATGGTTATGGTTCTAGTATTGTTTTGCGATGGATTTTGGCTTGGATTCAAGGTGGATATTGAAGATCTTGCTGTTTTAACAAGAATAAGGTATGAATATCTCCTTATTAATATTACTTTGGGTTTATACATGAAGATAGAATGATTAAATGATCATATAATAAAGTTGTGGGTTGAGAAATTGGATAAACATCGTGTGGGATATTTCATGGAATATTTTGATATTGATGATGTTAGTATCGTCTTGTTATTGTTGGTTGTTGGTATGGTGATTTCGGGCTAAGGATATAAACAAGGGAGATGCTACCCCAATTTTGGTAGACTTTAAGGGATTTAATTTAAAGGCTTAAGATAAGCGTGTGACGATAAGCCTAATAGTAAAGTGAATGGTTTTATATGTAGATTACGAGACTACGAATGATCTTATGTAGATTGCAAGACAACAAGTAAGTTGAAAGTCGAGGAGTAATCTTCCAGGTATGTAAAGCTATCCCTTCTTTGGCATGAATTACATAAAGTGAATAAACGACGAACATATGTGACTCCAATGAACTCTAGTTCTCAGTAGTACTTGACATGGTAGTTGTCTTTGGTCCCCTAAGCTTTAGTTCATCCTATCTATTCTCTCGAATCCCAAATGATGATTTATTTTGTACATGATCGTGCATTCACAAAAGAGTCTTCATACAGGATCATGAGTTACTAATGAAAGGCTTAGTATTGGTATACATTTTCATTGCATCATTTCACCGAGTCCCTTACCAAAGGGCCGGGTACAGTATATATTTATATTCGCCGAGTCCCTTACTAAAGGGCCGGGTACGGCATATATTTACATTTCACCGAATCCCTTACTAAAGGGCCGGGTACGGTATATATTTATATTTCACCGAGTCCCTACTAAAGGGCCGGGTACGATTTTTTTTTACATGACCACGGATCCGCTGGCTTTTCTCATCGAGTCCCATAATGGGCCGGGTACGGTATATATGTATATGACTACACTCACCGAGTCCCATAATGGGTCGGGTACGGTATACAGAGTATATACATGCATGACTCACCACATAAAGTACAGATGCATTGGTATCCCTTGATTATCATACTTATCTCCTGTCATCTTTTCACTCAGTCATGATCTTCACTACTATACTTCATGCTTTACATATTCAATATATCTTCCATACTGACCCCCTTTCTTCGTGAGCTGCGTTTCATGCCCGCAGGTACAGACACTCAGTTTGGTGATCCTCCATCCTAAGACTTCTGCTCAGCTACTTGGAGAGCTCCATTGTTTCGGAGCTTGAGTCATTTTGGTACAGAGCCTTTGATATAGACCTATGCATATCCAGGGGTACGGCTAGGCCCTGTCCCGTCATATTTCACTGATATACTCTTAGAGGTCTGTAGACATGTGTGGGTTGTATACATGTTTTGGCCAGCTATATCGACGTAGTTCATTTTGGATATCCCCGTATATAGTGGCAGCCTTGTCGGCTTGCATATTTTGTTATGTTTTGGTTAGCTGTGACTCCTCAGGAGACAGTTTCATTCTAATATGTGACACTATGAGTCTACAGCATGCTTTTACAAATTTCCACATTGTCCTTAGTTTCAGTATGATTATATCTAGCAAGGTTGTATACGAGTGTCCAGCTCGGGCACTAGTCATGGCCCATCGGTTTGGGTCGTGACACCTTCAACTATTGGAGGTTTTATCAATTCTTGGATTGTAATCGTGCATCCACCATTAATGGAGATTAAGCTTGTCATGGGATTTGAGGAAGGAAAGATAATGAGGGGTTGCACTTACCTTTAAGGAGGAAATCCACCTTAGCCCTAGGAAAATGGCCCCTTGTGTTCTAGGGAAGTGTTTTTGGGTTTACGAGGGGAAAGACTTGAAAAAAAACACTTAGGCCCCGTTTGTCCATGGATACCAAAAAATAATTCACTTTTTTTTGGAATTTTAGAGTTGGAATTGGATTTGTGTTTGGCTATAGTTTTTGAAATTGTAGTTTTTGGTGAAATGTAGTTGTAAAAAAGTGAAATTTTTTAAAAAAGCAAGTTTTTTGAGTTTTTGGTATTTCCAAAGTATTCGGAATTTTCATGGCCAAACGCTGATTCCAGAAAAAAGTGAAAATTTTTATGGCCAAACAGGGACTTAAAAACGGACAGTCTGCCCAGATTTTCGCTGCAGCGGGTGCCCAAAAATATTGAAATGATCAAAACTTCATTTTAGCCCCTGAAACTCATCCGGAACCTCCCGAACACAAATCATATATGCGTTTTGATTGTAAACCACGTTACGTATTCAACCGTGACCTCGAAATTCCTAAAAGAGATCATTTTAACCCAGTGTTGACCAAGTCAACCCCAACACTATGAAACTAAGCCTTCACTCGAGACTTAAAAAATCCCCGAACGCCTTTGGACCCAAACCAATAGCTTCACTAAGTCATAGGTCGTACTAACGGGACTCGGGGAAAGGGTCAACAAGGTTAAATGGGTCAAAACACTATAACGACCAAAGGAGAGGTGAAGTGACTCTGACTCAGAAGACATGTTCAGAAGAAAGAAATTGTTCAGCTAAAGAGTTTGAAGGCAAATCATGTGCATAAGGTTAACAGAAGAACCAAGTTTGCAAACAGGTTCCATCACAGAGCAAGAATAAGATCAGAGTGAGTCAAGGTTGAAGACATGATTTATTCAGGCAAGGAATAAAGAAGAAGAAGAAGAAGAAGAAGAAGAAGAAGAAGAAGAAGAAGAAGAAGACAGTCCCAGATCAATTCAATGAAAGATAGAAAAAAGTTGACCAGTTGCAAACACAGAGACATACAGTTATATGAAACAGGTCTGTCAACATGTTCCGGCCAAGATCTCAGAAGCAGTTCAACGTGTTACACCCTGAAAAATTTCGCGCTACAAAATCGTAGACGGCGTGGTACGAGCTCGAAAAAGGGTAAAGTCATACAAGGATTAGGGATGAAGATTAGGTGATCTAAGTCTAAGAATATATACATATATGACATTTGGAGACAATATGGTGTGAATTGGTTCATATGTTACTTGACGAATAGCCCTCGTTACGGTAAGCTAAGTGGGGCCCACACCCCAGGAGTTTTATAAAGGACATATGAAGAGACATATGAGTAGTATATGGAAAGTTGAGCAAGTCCTAAAAAGGACCCATAAGCCAAATATGGGCATAATCCCTCCAAAAGAACGATTTAAGGAAACATTTTCAGATAATCTAACTTGGAGGGGCCACAACGAGATTATACGTTTGGAATTTGGAAACACACAAAGAATTAAAGTTGTAGATAATTGAATTATCTTTCCAACCATAGGTCGTGGGCCCTCACACGATGTCTGGATCAAGAGGTATGATATTTTTACGGAACGAAGGTACAGTCAGAAAAATTGAACCAGCGCGAACGCGCCAAAGACCCACGCGAACGCGCTGGGCAAATTTTATGTCGGTCTGGACAGAATCCAGAACCTTATAAAAAGGGGCTTACCCCCTTATTTCCTCATCCAACACCCCAAAACCTTCCCCAAAATTCTGGAGAATTCCCCCCAAATCCCAAGACCAAATTTTAAGCCCAAACCAGGTATAATTTCCAAATCCCGGTCCGGATAGCGCATAGTTATTGTTGCAGAATCATATAGCGGCGTGTTGTGGCCAAAACTTGGCGTGAAGAAGTGAAGATACAACAATATTAAAGGGAGAAAGGTATGAATCTCTTCCTATTTATGTTAATAATGGCTTATTCACTGAAATAGAACGGTAAAATGATTGTATGGTGAGTTGAGTAGTTATGGAAGTTGGAAAACATTGTGTGGGCTGTTTTATATAATAATTTGGTATGGGAAATGATGTTATTAATGTTGGTATTGTTATTGTGGTGTTGTTTGTTGAATTGAGAATTCGGGCTAGGCATATAAATAGGGGAGATGCTGCCCGATTTTCGACAGAATATAGAATAGTTTGATTTGAAGCTTGGAATAAGTGTGTGGTAAAGAGGCTCATGTTAGTGTGAATCCTCTCAAATGTAGATTTACGAGCTCGAACGAATAAGCGTAGCTAATAGGAGGTTGAACAGGTATGTTAAGGCTCGTCCCTTTCTTTCAAAGGCATGATTCCTATGTTATGATTCCATAATAGCCTTGTTTTCAAAAGCTCGAAGTTCATGACTCTTAAACGGAATATGTTATATGATGATTGTGACGATGATGATGACTCTCTTCTTTGAAATTCCGAAGCTATGAGTTGAGCGCATTATGAGATTATTGAGCCATTCCATGAATCCCTCAACCGTACTTATTGTTGATGGTCTCACCTCATGTTACTCGTTCCTTCGAGGTGAGATATAGCGATGATAACTATTCTATTTCTAGTGCTACTTAAGTTCATGATTCTCGAGACTCCCGTGACATCGTCGATTTCATCTCGCGATGGTTGATCTTTTAAGGAATGATATAGTGACAATGGTAATGCTAATGATGATGTTGGTTTCATTTATGTATTTTTATGTATGTATGTATGTATTCATTGCATCCCACTGATCAGTTGGGCATAACACCGAGTCCCGAAAGGGCCGGGTACGGATAACACCGAGTCCCGAAAGGGCCGGGTACGGATAACACCGAGTCCCGAAAGGGCCGGGTACGGATAACACCGAGTCCCGAAAGGGCCGGGTACGGATATGAAAGTTGTATGTATAGTAAGTGTAAGTGTATGTGAATGCATATGTATGTATGTTATTTATGGATATGTATGGAAAAGTTCTTAAAAAGCTAAGCACGCACGACATTCGCCTTAAAAGGGCATTCAGAGGCACAGGTTGATCTCTTTTATATTACTTTATCCCCATACGTCCATTATATTATTTTCCATGTTCAGTATTCCTTACTATGCCACTATTCATGCCTTACATACTCAGTACATTGCTCGTACTGACGTCCCTTCTTGTGGACGCTGCGTTTCATGCCACGCAGGTGTATACAGATAAGTAGAGGATATTGCTAGAAGATGTTCCAGCTGGATTGGCGAGCTCCATTTCCTTCCGGAGTGTTGCCGAGTCAGAGTATCTATATTATGGTATATTGATTTATGTTAGAGACTTTGCAGACAGAGTCACGTACATAGCATGTCAGTCTTGCAAATGGCTCTGCAAGCCGGTGTATCATTATGCATTATCTTACAAATTTCATATGATTACAGATTTTACTTGAGTTGAGAAAGGCGAAAGGAATGTTCTTGAAAAGCTTTCATTATGCACTTCATTTTGTAATTTAAGAGTCCAGTGAGACTAGGAATATATTGAGAACCAGTGGGTTCGCTCGGCTCTAAGTAAAGGGTTGGGTGCCCATCATGCCCCATCAGGACTGGGGTGTGACACAACGGAAGATGAAGAATGAAAGAGATTGGTGGAAAAGGTGACAGAATATGTTCTATCTCAGATAGCGCAGAGGTTCAGAGGCAGACGAACCAGGTGGATGAAACAAGTTCGTGAACATGTTCCCGGGCAAGTCCTACATCAATTAGGATTTGCAGAATTATGGAAAGAACTTGGCGGTCAAGTATGAAATATTCCTTGCCATATTTGTAGGGATTAGTAAGCCTTCTAAAAGGAAAAGAAGCCGACTCAACAAGGCAAGAGTTAAAGTACAACACAAACCCTACGTAACTGTCATTGACTGACTAGGAAAGGGTTTTGTATTCAACTGACCTGCGGAGCATAATGTTATAAATACCCAGGTATTCCAAGAAGAAGTTTGCGCACCTACAAAGATAGAATTTAGAATATTGAGCAAAAAAGTTATATCTAAGAATATTCAAGAATCTAAGGTTACGTCCCTATTACACAGAGAAGGATCGATTGAGTTATTTTACTAAATAATGTTTCCCAGTTCTGAAGTCCATATTTGTGTATTAGGTTTGGTTTATCAAGTTATATATTTATCCACTTATTAAAAAGCATTAAAGTAGAAACAAACCATTGTAACTCCAAGTATGAAGTTTAATACTTGGAGATAGCTTGCTAGTGATAGTTTGGGTAGAAAGGCTGAGATAAGGGTTAGATTACAGGGGTTATAATTTGTAACTCGCAGTTAGCTCATTGTTGTAGTAAAGTTTCAGGTAAATCTTGCAGGTTTGTAGGTTGTGGTTTTTATCACCTTTTGAGTCGGGTGGTTTCCTCGTAAATATTTTTTGTCCTTTACCTTTCTGTTTGTTTTTATTACGCAAAAACGTTTATAGAATAGGTTAAGTAACGTGTTCTCTCCATATGCAAAAAGTAGGTACACATTGGGACAGACACTCAGGTCGTGCAAATCTAACATTTACCATCTCCAAAAAAAAAATCAACTGGTAAAAAATGGCCCTACAATTGTAGAGTTTCTATATATCCAAATTAAGGAATGAGAGATCCTTGATTGGTGGGTCTTTTTGCTTGATGAAAAAGAACTTCCTGCTATATTTTTCTTTCAGTATTAGTGTTAGTATTAGCAAACATTGTTATAATAAGTGCATGTATATGCAAGTATCACCGAACAAGAAATTGTTGTCGATGGTCATATTGCAAGTGCTAATTTTCATTTAGCCCTATCGAGCTTTCTTGCAAGAAATGTTAGCAGAACGTCGACCAATATCTTTGAATGATGTCATTGCGAACATGATTTTTTGCTTTTCATCCACATTCATTTTTTGTACTTTTAGTTGGTTCTTCACCTAAAAAATGATGGTTGATACCTTTTCTGCGCCTACGCCTATGCTAATGATAGGGAAAATAGCACTTTTAAGTGTTTTTTCACCAAATAATTTCAATTCTAGAATTATCCCTAGGTAGAGTTAACAATCTGATAATTTTTTCGGTGTTTGTTAGATGAAGGATCAAAATCCCTCACTTAGTATAATAGAAGGTCAACAGTGATAAGTTGGATAACAAAAGGACTATAGGTGCTATTTCCTTTCTTTAATAGACCACATCATGAATATAGCATAGATTAATCATTTTCTCAGTTCGGTTAAACATTGGCAATCTTTCAATCTTAATATTTTTCAAATTACTCTTAACCCATTTGTCAATTTTTATACCTCTGAGATTTCGGATTGAAGCATTGTGAGTGGACTAACATGAGTTTAAGGTGAACAAGAAGTCCTTATGATATAAAGGAGATTAGTTGATAGTTTTAAGAGCGTACCGCAAAATTTTGAAGTCATATGAATCGGTGGAACCAATTTCGTCAAAGAAAGTGAAATGCGAGTCATGTTTGGAAAGGTTTTCGCAATAATTAAGCTAATATTTATTTATTAATGTCTTGAGGAGGAGCTATAGGGGCCTCTTAGATGGTAATGAAGTGTTATGTAAGTTTCAATAAGGTTCCATAAGGAATAGAGATTGAATAAATCAACGAGAGAAAGTTTCGAAAATATTTGGGTTATACGGCCCATATAATGGTCCGTATAACCATTCCAGTAAAGGGTAATCCCATGGTGGGATTGTACGGCCCATTTATACGGACCGTATAATCGGTCGGGTCAGCTTTTCCTCTTTTTATATATAGACGACCATTGTTTTTATTTCTCATTTCCCACTTCTCCCAAACTCCTAAAAGCTCTAGAACATTCTCCCAATCATATTCGACACAAACCCAAGAGAAATGAAAGATCAAATAGCAAGAATCAAGATATTCATGTGTTGGGAGACTCACTAGGGTTGGTAGACTTCAAAAATTTCTTTTGTATTGAAGCTAGGGTTTTCATACAAGTTGGTAACTTGATCCAAAGCTTATTCCTATGATATAAAAGGTTAGTTTTCATGTTTTTAAACATGCTTGGTTGTTGAATAACTTGGGTGAAGGAAGAAAGTAGAAGATGGAGTTTAAATGCGGATTTCATGATATTTTGAGTAGTAACTTAACTGGGTTATCATTGTTAGAATGTTATGAGTATAATCTCGTTATGAAGGATAATCATGATGCCAAGGAAGTGTTGTATACAATTGTGCACAGGGTTGGTGTGAAGTTATTGATATAAGTTGAATGTGAGAATGAATTTTGAGACTTAATGGAATAGGACTACTTGATTATGATATTGTGGATGTTATTGTAGTTGTTTAGGAGTTGTTTTTCCATATGGTGGAAGTCGATGAAATGGGGGAAATGCTGCCTAATTTTCATTAGCTCATGAATTATTCTAGTTTGACTTTAGAGTGTCTTTAAGACTTAACCTTGGTATGAAACCTTTTAAATGTAGATTCCTCAAGCTTTGGCGGTGAACGTTAAGTAGTTAAGATGACATAAAGGTATGTAAGGCTAACCTTTCTTCTTAAGGGATGTTCCCATTTGTCGTATACCTTCATGTGAAATCCATAACGTCTTCCATGATGATTCATTCCTAGAATCACAAGGGCTAAATATTCTTGATATTCTCATGATACCATTGGTCTTATTCTACGATTGTTGACCCTCTAAAGAAAAATATATGGCCAGTATGTAACGCCTAGCCTATGTGCTCGGGTATGATGTATATCGCGCGCGTACCACTGCAGTTGGGTACGGATAACATTGAGTCTTGGTAGGGCCAGGTATGTATAACACCGAGCCTTGTCATGGTCGGGTATGTGAAACACCGAACCTCTATGGTCGGGTATGGTACTACTATATGTATATAAGTGTATGTAATGGAAGGTTCCCATTTGAAAAAGGGTGAGTGAATATGATGAACGCCGCTAGAGGTACAAATGGCTCTATTATTTCATGACTCTGCTATCTTATGCTATCTTTCATTCTTCTATTATGCTATTGATTATGCCTTACATACTCACTACAATGTTCGTACTGACGTCCTTTTGTTTATGGACGTTGCGTCATGCTCGTAGGTGGATAGGGAGATAGACTTGATCCTTAGGTTGCTCATTCAGAGACTGCTTAGAGGAGCTCCACTTGATTTGGAGCTGCGGCTGTTGGTACTATTCTTTTTTGTATATATGGGCATGGCAGGGCCCTATCCCGTCTATATGATGTTACATACTCTTTTTAGAGGCTCGTAGATAGTTGTGTATAGTTAGATGTCTTTTAGCCTTGTCGGCTCACATTTTGCATATCATTTTGTCAGCTTCGTCGGCTTGTATATATGTATATGGGCATGTTTATTGATGTTCATATAAAAGTGCCTTAGCCCAATGGAAGTGGTATTATTTATGCGTAGAGATTGTTAGCAGGCCATGTGGCTCACCTAGATATGATTGTGAAAGTATGATGAGAGGTGCCCGGTGGATTAGCTCCGGGTGTCCGTCATAGCCCTCCGGTTGGGTCGTGACAAAAGTGATATCAGAGCAATTTCCGTCCTAGGGTATGTCTACGAGCCGTGTCTAGTAAAGTCTTGTTTATGGGTGTGTTGTGCGCCACACTTATAAACAGGAGGCTGTGGGAATTTAGGAATGAATGACCTTCTTTCTTCATAGATCATGCGATAGAGCCATGATATAAGGATTTCTCTTCCTTTAACCGTGTGTTATGTATTTCAGAAATACCTGTAAAGAAGAAAGCTAAGGTAACCCAAAAGGGCAAGACTGTGGCAAAAAAGTGGGATGAAAGAGTACCGCCAACGGGTATAGAGAAAGGTGGGTCCCAGAACGAGGTTCTATCTCGGTCCTCACACTCATTACCTGCTTCGGAGGAGCAGAAGGGACTCTCATCCCTAGCTCCCGCACCCCCAGCTCCTCCACCAGAGGTTTCGAGCCAAGAGATGAAAAAATTCATTCAATTGTTGACTCAAGTGGTTGCCGCGCAGGCCCAGCGGTAGGGTATGGGTTATGGCGATAAGGCTGTGAATGCTAGAGCCCGTGACTTTATCAGCTTAAACCTTCCGAAATTCTTCAGGTCAAAGCCGGATAAGGACCCTCAAAACTTTATTGATGGAATGTTGAGGACACTTCGGTTAATGCATGCTTCCGATGTTGAATCGGTAGCGCTAGCTTCCTATGGCAGTTCATTGGTATACGGTTTGGTTGTCTTCTAGGGGAGTCAATGCACCTCCCTCGGTATAGCAAGAAATTGTTTATGCTTTTCTCCAACATTACTTGCCCCTAGAGGTTCGGCGGGCTAGAGCCGATAAGTTCTTGAATCTTAGGTAAGGAAGTATGAGTGCCTTAGAGTATAGTCTCTGCTTCAATTCATTGGATAGGTATGCTCCGGCCATGGTAACGGATATGGGTGATCGAGTGCACCGGTTTGTGAGTGGCTTAGGGCCACATTTGATGGATAAGTGCTTGACTGCGTCCTTTCAGGACAATATGGATATTTCTCGCATTCAAGCCCATGCCCAGAATTTGGAGGAAAGCCAACAACCGTAAAAAGGTGAGCGTGAGCTTGACAGAGGTTATAACAAGAGGGCTAGATCTTCAGGTCCGACTAGTGAGTTTAGAGGAGGGCAAAGACATCGGTTTCTAGACATTCAGGCCATTTCATGACTAGTGCGCCTCCGCAATATACGGGCTAGAGATTTGATAGGTCTATTCATTTCGGGCCAAGCCAGAGTTTTAGAGCTTCAGGTTCTCATTACAGAGGCGACTCGGGCCAGGCAAGGCCACCCATGCCACGATGTTCTCAGTGCGGGAAGTCACATTGGGGCCAGTGCCGATTAGGCTTAGATGTTTGCTATGCATGCGGTCGGCCAGGCCATATCATGCGTGACTGCCCCTTGATTAGTGGTAGGGGTAGGGTCCAGCTTTCAGGGTCGGCAGTCGGGTCTTCATCATCTATACGCCTTCTGGGGCAAGGTTCACAGGCTCCAGTCAGCCGTGGTAGAGGTAGAGGAGGAGCTCCCAGTACTAGCGGTCCTTAGCACCATATTTACGCATTGGCTGGACGGCAGGATCTTGAGTCCTCCCGTGATGTTGTTACAGGTATATTATCGGTATTTTCTCATGATGTATACGCTTTGATTGATCCAGGCTCCACCTTGTCATATGTTACTTCATATATTACAAGAATAAATATCTGCTCCCAAGGATTAATGACTTATTTGACCAATTGTAGGGTGCCAAATGGGTTTCAAAGATAGACTTGAGTTTTGGGTATCATCAGGTGAGAGTTAGGGAGGAAGATATTCCTAAGACGACCTTTAGAACAAGATACGGTCATTTCGAGTTCTGGGTAATGTCTTTTGGGCTAACTAATGCACCGGCAGTATTCATGGATTTGATGAACAATGTATTCATGCCTTTCTTAGACTTATTTGTGATTGTGTTCATTGACGATATCCTGGTATATTCTCGGTCCAAGGCAGAACATGCGGATTATTTACGTACTGTCCTTAGAGTTCTCCAAACTCAAGAGCTATTTGCAAAATTTTCAAAGTGTGAATTTTGGTTGAATTCGGTGACCTTTTTAGGGCATATAATTTCAGCCGATGGTATTCGGGTGGATATCCCGAATATTGAGGCTGTGAAGACTTGGCCAAGGCCTACAACACCTACGGAGGTTCGCAGTTTTCTGGGTTCGGCAGGTTATTACAGAAGATTTGTAAAGGGTTCTTTTTCTATCTCTGCACCACTAGCTAAGCTAACTCAGAAAGCAGCTAAATTTCAATGGACGGATGCTTGTGAGCACATTTTCCGGGAGTTAAAGAATAGATTAACTTTTTCCCCAGTCCTGACACTTCTAGAAGGATCGGAAGGCTATGTTGTCTATTGTGATGCCTAGGGCGTTAGGTTAGGTTGTGTGTTAATACAGCATGGTAAGGTGATTGTTGCTTCAAGGCAGTTACGAAAACATGAGAAAAACTATCCAACCCATGATCTTGAATTAGATGCGGTGATTCATGCATTGAAGATGTAGAGACATTATTTGTTTGGTGTCCATGTGGATATCTATACGGATCACAAGAGCCTTCAGTATATTTTCAAGCAGAAAGAATTGAATTTACGACAGAGGATATGGTTGGAGTTGTTGAAAGATTATGATGTTAACATTCTATATCATCCCGGGAAAGCGAACGTTGTGGCTGATGCTCTTAGCCGTAGATATATGGGAAGTTTAGGTGATGTTCAACCAGAGAAAAGAGAGTTAGCTCGTGAGCTCTAGCAATTAGCTAGCCTAGGAGTTCGGGTACTGGACTCAGGCAATGTGGGAGCTACCATTCATAATTCAGCTATCTCGTCACTAGTAGTTGAAGTGAAAGAGTGCCAGTACGAGGATCCCATGCTAGTTCATTATAGAAATACACTTCCTCAGAGAAAGAATCCATCCTTTGAGATTTCTGGAGATGGAGTTCTCCGATGTCGAGGCAGGTTGTGTGTTCCTGATGTTGCAGGATTACGCCATCAAATATTGAAAGAAGCCCATTGTTCCCGTTATTCTATTCACCCTGGAGCAACGAAAATGTACCATGATCTCAAATCTATATATTGGTGGAATGGAATGAAGAAAGACATAGCGGAATTCGTGGCCCAATGTCCTAACTGTCAACAAGTGAAGATTGAACACTAAAAACCCGGTGGATTGTTGCAAGTTATGGAAACTCCAACTTGGAAATGGGAAGTGATTAATATGGACTTCATTGCAGGCTTGCCTCGTTCTAGGCATAAATATGATTCTATATGGGTAATTGTGGATAGATTTACAAAGTCGGCTCATTTCCTACCCGTCCGAACTACATATGTAGCTGAAGATTATGCAAAGCTTTATGTCAAAGAGATAGTACAACTCCATGGTGTCCCAGTATCTATTATTTCCGATAGAGGGACACAGTTTACGACCAATTTCTGGAAGTCTTTTCAAGAAGGTTTGGGGACTCAGGTGAGTCTTAGTACATCGTTTCATCCACAGAATGATGGACAAGCTGAGCGTACTGTTCAAACTCTCGAGGATATGCTACGGGCATGTGTGTTGGATTTTGGAGATAGTTGGGATGATCACTTACCGCTTATTGAAATTTCTTATAACAACAGTTATCATTCTAGCATCCAAATAGCTTTGTATGAGCGCAAGTGCAGTCGCCAATTGGGTGGTTTGAAGTAGGGGAGACTAAACTGATAGGGCCATACTTGGTCCAACAAGCTATTGAGAAGGTCAAGCTTGTACAGGATCGATTATTAACGGCACAAAGTGGTCAGAAATCCTATGCAGATAATCGTCGGCGATACTTGGAGTTCCAAGTGAAAGACTGGGTATTCTTGAAGGTGTCGCCAATGAAGGGCGTCATGAGATTTGGAAAAAAGGGCAAGCTTAGTCCTTGGTATATTGGACCTTATGAGATTGTACGCAAAGTAGGCCAAGTGGCTTATGAATTAGATCTACCTTCTAATTTGGAGTCAGTCCACCCGGTTTTCCATGTATCGATGCTTCGTAAGTGCATTGGAGATCCTTCTAGAATTGTACCAGTAGATGATGTTCAAGTCACTGAGCAATTATCCTACGAAGAAGTTCCCATTTCCATTCTAGATAGGCAAGTACGGAGACTCAGAACCAAAGATGTAGCTTCAGTTAAAGTCTTATGGAGAAATAATAATAGAGAGGAAATGACCTGGGAAACGGAAGAAGACATGAAGTTCAGGTACCCACAATTATTTCCACCTCCAGAGGAGACTCAGAGAAAGACACCGTCGTCCTCAGGTATGTAATGCTTTCCTTGATGCTTTCTTGGTCATGTATGGCCATGGTTGTTGATGTTTTTCTTGTAGCCCTGTGAGGCAATATACTTTGGGTTGTTGTGACAGGATGGTAGTGTCATATTACAGGGGAAACTCTGGCGAAATATTTGTAGAATCCCCAAGAGTCTAACATTCGAGGATGAATGTTTCTAAGGGGGGAGAATGTTAAACCTCTGAGATTTCAGATTGAAGCATTGTGAGTGGACTAACGCGAGTTTTAGGTGAACATGAAGTCCTTATGAGATTAAGGAGATTAATTGATAGTTTTAAGAGCGTACCACAAAATTTTGAGGTCATATGAATCGGTGGAACTAAGTTCGTCAAAGAAAGTGAAATGCGAGTCATGTTTGGAAAGGTTTTCACAATAATTGAGTTAATATTTATTTAGTAATTTCTTGAGGAGGAGCAATAGGGCCTCTTAGATGGTTAATGAAGTGTTATGTAAGTGTCAATAAGGTTTCATAAGGAGTGGAGGTTGAATGAATCAACGAGAGAAAGTTTCGAAAAAATACGGCCATTTATACGGACCGTATAACTTATACGGCCAGTATAATGGTCCGTATAACCATTCTAGTGAAGGGTAATACCATGGTGGGATTATACAGTCCATTTATACATACCGTATAAGTTATACGGACCATATAAATGGCCATATAATCGGTCGGGTCAGTTTTTTCTCTTTTTATATATGGACGACCCTTGCTTATATTTTTCATTCCCCATTTCTCCCAAACTCTTAAAAGCTCTAGAACCTTCTCCCAAGCATATTAAACTCAAATCCAAGAGAAATCAAAGATCAAATAGCAAGAATCAAGATATTCATGTGTTGGGAGACTCACTAGGGTTGGTAGACTTCAAGAATTTCTTTGGTATTGAAGCTAGGGTTGTCATACAAGTTGGTAACTTGATCCAAAGCTTAATCCTATGAGATAAAATGTTAGTTTTCATGTTTTTAAACATGCTTGGTTGTTGAATAACTTGGGTGAAGGAAGAAAGTAAAAGATGGAGTTTAAATGCGGATTTCATGATATTTTGAGTAGTAACTTAACTGGGGTTATCATTGTTAGAATGTTATGAGTATAATCTCGTTATGAAGGATAATCATGATGCCAAGGAAGTGTTGTATACAATTATGCAAAGGGTTAGTGTGAAGTTGTTGATATAAGTTGAATGTGAGAATGAATTTTGAGACTTAATGGAATAGGACTACTTGATTATGATATTGTGGATGTTATTGTAGTTGTTTGGGAGTTGTTTTTCCATATGGTGGAAGTCGATGAAATGGGGGAAATGCTGCCCAATTTTCATTAGCTCATGAATTATTCTAGTTTGACTTTAGAGTGTCTTTAAGACTTAACCTTGGTATGAAACCTTTTAAATGTAGATTCCTCAAGCTTTGGCGGTGAACGTTAAGTAGTTAAGATGACATAAAGGTATGTAAGGCTAACCTTTCTTCTTAAGGGATGTTCCCATTTGTCGTATACCTTCATGTGAAATCCATAACGTCTTCCATGATGATTCATTCCTAGAATCACAAGGGCTAAATATTCTTGATATTCTCATGATACCATTGGTCTTATTCTACGATTGTTGACCCTCTAAAGAAAAATATATGGCCAGTATGTAACGCCTAGCCTATGTGCTCGGGTATGATGTATATCGTGCGCGCACCACTGCAGTTGGGTACGGATAACATTGAGTCTTGGTAGGGCCAGGTATGTATAACACCGAGCCTTGTCATGGTCGGGTATGTGAAACACCGAACCTCTATGGTCGGGTATGGTACTACTATATGTATATAAGTGTATGTAATGGAAGGTTCCCATTTGAAAAAGGGTGAGTGAATATGATGAACGCCGCTAGAGGTATAGATGGCTCTATTATCCCATAACTCTGCTATCTTATGCTATCTTTCATGTGTTGACACCCAATTTTGTCCCGTCTCTCTGCCGAAATACCTATTTTGCGCTTCTAATATTTTTGGAAAAAATAAATATATATATATATATATATATATTATGTTTACTATAATTATTAGCCTTTTATCAATGCCGCTATTGCATTATTCTATTAATTATTCTTATTACTATTACCGCATTATTAATATTATTATTATTATTATTATTATTATTATTATTATCATTATCATTATTATATATTACTATTATTATAATTCATAATTTTTTATCATTTCGGCATTTTACCAGCTTACGCACACACATCACATTTATCTTTGCATAATTAAATAATAGTATTTATCTTACTGCGGATTTTCGAAATATTATTGCACGGCTATTATAACACCATATGATTTTATTACCCGAGTCTAATAATCACACATTTTTTTTGGTATTAAGTAATATTTTGTCACCCTCGGTATATTCATTAATTAAAATGGGTCTCTTATTCAAATTTAGAAGCCAAACTATTTCTTGCACTCGGTCCGTATTTTGACTTACCGAACCCCAAATCAAAGTCCGACTAACTCCTAAATATTTTTGGACTAGACCGTATTTTGTCTCAAAATTTTAGACCAGTCATTGTCTTAATTCATTAGCCCATTCTTAAAATACCCGGTCTAAAATCGACTCGGTCCACAAATGGACCGGGTCCGGCCCATTTTCCATTCAAAATAAGGGGAACCCTTAGGGTTTCCCCTTCATTTTCTTTTCGTCCCCGCCGCATCTCATCTCTCTCTCTCCCTCTTTCTCTCATCGTCGTCTTCTTCATCTCCGCCATACCCTGCCCTTTCTGACACCCCACCTCCTCCTGCTCCCCACGCACCTCTGACACACCCCACACCGCACCACACCTTTCTCCCTCCATCCATGCCCATACCCTGCTCCACTATATCCTGTTCCCCACGCCCTTCCCTCGCAGGTTTTTCCTTGAAATGACTATAAAAGAAAGGGGAGGAGATTTTTGAAAGAAAAAAACCCCAAAAAACACTGATATCCTTTTGAATCGCGAGGATACCATCTAGAGAAATACAAGTTTAATAGCCTAAATTTTCTTAAAATATAGAGTATTCAGCAATGACATCAGTGGCTTGATATCGAGTCGAGATCGAAATCGATCTTTTTTCGTTTATTTTTGCCCCCTTTGGAATCTGTTTGGATTCGAGCTTGCGTCGAGGAACCCTTTTTTTTAGTGTTCGAGCGGAAATCGAAGACTCACACCTCGGATTCGCTGCACCCGGAAAAGGTGACCCTTTTTTAGCATTTCGATTGATTTCTGTGTTTGATTAGACATGGCTTTAGTTTGGTTTAATTTAGTTAAACATATTTTGTGTGACTAGTTCTAAATTAGTTTTTTAAACATATCTCGTGTGTTGGTTTAGCCTGATCTGTTTGGTTAAGCATGTTTTACATGTTAATTTAGTCTGTCGAGTTAAGCATGGTAATAAGCTAGCTTAGTTGATGTTAGTTAAGCTCGTCTTATTTGTTAGTTTAGCTCAGTTTGTTTCTAGTTAAACATGTTCATATACGGATTTAGTAGAGTTTCATTGATTTAATCATTGTTTAGAATAATTCAGGTGTCATTAGTTTAAAGCCTACTGTAAGGTGCATATCAGTCCGATTCCTGCTCATCATTTTCCTAAGCATATGATATAATCCTATTCACTATCCTGTTAGTTCATTCATTAATGAAGTCTCATAGCCAGATTAAATGAGATGATGACACTGTAAAAGGACTAAGTATGTTAAGGTTAAGTATCCGAGCTTGTTCGAATCATGTTATTTGTCCTAAGCTAAACATGTCCAAAGTGTTTCAACACCACTTGTTTAGTTGGGATCTCATCTGATTAAGGCCTAATAAAGACCATTATCATGCCTATTTGGTTTACTTTTGCCTATTGTTAGAAGAATGATATTAATCCTCGTCTATTTTCTGGAACTTGGGTCTGTTGGCTCAATGTTATGACGTCAGATGAGTGTATGTCCATGTATGGCCTAGAAATCTGCTAATCAGGCTAATATGATTAAAATGTGCTATGATTGGTAATCCTATTGACTGTTTGCGTCAAATCTGGATTGATGTGTGTTGGACTTGATCAATATGGTTAAATATACATTAGACAGTGTATAAGTTTTCCTGTTTTAACACTATAATTAGTGTACTCAACTCTTTGTCTGGTTTTAACTAGCATGGGAATTAATCTTGACTGCCTGAGACATACCTGTACCCCGTTTAAATTAAGTCCAGAGTCATTTGTGACCTATGTATTTGATTTACAAGAATGATTTTCCTGTGGTGTTCCCGGAATCAAATATTATTCTCAGAATGTGTTACTGGTGAAAAAAATGGAACTCTTATGTCTGCTGGACCTGAAATGGTATCCATTGAAGTTAGAAATGACATTTACTTGGCTTAATATAGGAACCAGACCACCTATATGCTCACTTAGTGAATTCTGTCTCTGATATGTGTTCTATGTCATTTGGTTTGTTGTGCATCACAAGTCTCATAATGTGCTTTAAAGGGATTAAAAGGATTCAGATTTAACTTCAGCATTCGTGAACCTGTACCAATACTATGTGATCATTCCTTGTTAAATGTAAACCTGATTAGGCTCACTTAAGAAGATTCTAGGATTAGATGGGTACATGCCTTTGTATGATGTTTTGCTGGGATTTATAAAGATGTTGAGATTACTATGTCCAGCTAATGTGTTAAAAAAGGAAGATGCCAAAGGCCTGTTCACATGACCAAATTCTATGCCTGCTGTCTGTTTGGTTTACATTTATGCTTCAAATGCACACGTCTGTTAGCAGGGTACTGCATATCGTGTCCCTCCCCGTATGGTTATCCATTGCAAATATGCATAATCCACTTGTCCACCTTGAATTTGCATTATACATGTTTAGTCGTATTTATGGGTTATGTCTTAATTCTTTTCTCTCTTTTCTTTCATTTTTTTTGCATGAACCTCACATATACGAGTCCGAGAGACTCGTTCTTCCTCCGCATTTGATGTTGGGGCTAAAAGCCCAACGAGATCTCTTCATCAACCCATCCCTGTCTGCAGCTCATTCTAAAGAAATAAACTTCTAGGCCGAAGCCCAATTGACAACAACAGCCGCAACAGGCTATATAAAGGAACTATTGGGCTAAAAGCCCAACAGCAGCAATCAACAGCCCATTTAATATTTCTTGCTTCCTTATCTCATTTTATACATTTGATTTGTATTTGTGCAACTAATACTCTTTTTTATTTTTTTCATTTTCCTGAACTTAGATGATTCTTAAATTAATTAGTAGGCTTAGTTTTTTTAGTAATGGGTAGTTAGTTTAAAGAAGATTAAAATTAATTCCATAAGTTTTATTGTTTTCTTTTCATGTTAAAACATCTAATATTTATTTTATTTTATATAATTGATTTTCAAAATGGCATGATCATATATTTTAAGTAAAAGAAATCATATTTTACTATCATAGACATTTCAAAAGCATTGTTAATACTCAAATATAAATTCAAGTATTATTTTCATAAATAACTCTTCAAGTTTGAATCAATCATATATATTTTAACCAAGCATAATTAAATAAAGTTTAAAAAAAGGGAAAATTTATCATCTTTTGCATCCTATTTTAAGTCTATGATTTTCTACGCCATTGCACTCGTATGATGTAATTTTACTCAAGTTTAAATTGGTTAGGTATTTTCTTAAAGGGTTCTATTTATGTACAAATTATTATATTTTGCAAGCCTCATTTTTATAATAAAATTATCATCTCAAGCTTAACAACATTTATAAGTTTTATTTTTTAAGTGGACTACTATGTATTTTTTCAAGTTAGTTTAAATAGCATCATTATGCTTTCCTTTAGAACCTCAACAACATTTACAACCTATTTTTTCTTAAGATTTAAGCATTATATTTAATCTGAATTAATTAACCTAAGTTTGGTCGGATAACCGTAAGTTAACGGATCCTAAAGGATGCCTAATCCCTTCCCTTTAGGATGATATAGAGCCCTTACCTAGAATCACACTGGTTAAGCAGACTATTAACAGAGGTTTAGTTTCAACTTTACCTTAGTTAACATTTAGATGTCCTAATTCATCGTTAAATTAATTAGGTGGCGACTCCTTAAAACAATAATTTAGGAATCCCCAATATGTCATACTTCTAAATCAACCCGGTTAAAATGGGGTGTGACAGCTTGGCGACTCCACTGGGGAATTTAGGCTCTGACCATAACAACTTAGGTTAATAACTAATTTGTGGACATTTTGTTTGTTTTGCTTTGTTTTCCTTATATTGTTGCTTTATATACTTCTAAATGTTTGTATTTCATTCCTTATGTGCATTTTTTCTATGTAATATGTACATTACTGCTTTCCTTAAATTGGCATTCCGTTCATATTTCTTCCACTTCTGGAAACTCACACTATCACACGTACACGCGAGGTGTGCTTAGCGCACCCGCAAATTTCTTCATAGAATCCAAATTTTAAGGGAGTTGGCGCATGCGCGGGGGTGCCCGAATAACGGGGACCGCGTAGCCTTCTCACTCGAGCAGTCCGCTCGGGAACCTTGTGTCTAGCAAACCCATTCTTAGTCTACTTAGGGTAGAGCGAAGCCAAAACCTTGTAAGAACATGCATCATTTTAAACCTAGGAGGCTTAATACCCTTGGTGTATTAAGTTCATTAGTCAACCTTACCAAATGTCCAAAAGAGTCCATGACTCTAAGTGACACTACTCACTATCTATGTGCATTATTTGAAGGATAAATATGTGGAATATGTAGACCTAGTACTCTATAGATAAGTATTTCAAGAAAAACTGACCTTTTGTTGCAGGTTGACGTGGAGCATCTAAAATTAATGCCGGAGGTTGAAGACAATTAAAAGAAATTAGTGGAGATAAAGCGTTAGATATCCTAGATCAACTTTAAATTGTATTATTAAACTGGCATGTAATAAATTTTATTTTCTTGTAAATTAGTTGTAAGAAGAGTTATGGAATGATACATAAAAGACATGTTTGTCCTTCAATGTTCGTTAGGCCTACCTCTGGCATAAAGAGGTCCCTTGCATTATAAAACGCGATGTATTATGTGCAATAATGTGTTTGTATGCAATAATATTATCCTTACCGTATACTGGCTCATTTTCCTTTTCTTTTTCTTGTTTTTATCTTTTTCTTTTTAAACTTATTTTCAAAACAAAAAAGGTTGACTTGTGCTAAAGGGGAACTGGCGGAACATCCATATTTCACACGGTCTAAAGCCAAGAAATCAGATTCTGACTCATCACTAATCACCTGGTTAACTAAAAGGACTCGTTCTAAAATGGAGCAAAGTTTGATCAATGCAACCACTTCATCTGAGCCATCTCTTAGTTTGCCAATCACGAGTGATCCCACATCCTCTAATGAACCAGAAACACATTTGGAGACCATTGCTCGTCTGGAGCGACGAGTTGCCGAACTAAGTCATATGGTACTTCATAACCGGTCATTTTCTCAAACACCGCCACATATGACTCCGTCCCAGGGAGTTCGTCAAACTTTGCCTGTGCCACATCCATTCCCAAATTTGGACGAATTTAACCAAGCAAATTATTTCACCACTTCTCAGCCAGTTCGTTCCGAACACCTCACTCAAAATGCTCCCTTTTTATTTACAACCACCTCTTCAAAAGCTCAATTCATACCGCCAGCACATGACACACATCAAGTTCCGCCGGTGTATACTTATACCACAGCTCCACCCATGACACAGATTCAAGGACAATGTCGCACAGATGTTGATCATTATGTCGAAGTTGAAAATGAGGCACGGTCAGTTAATGATGAAATGATAAATAGAAAGCTCAAAAGTTTGGAAGATGCCATGAGAAGTTTGCGTGGACTGGGTAGTAATCAAAGCGTGAGATATGAAGAATTATGTGCATTTCCTGAGGTAGAATTGCCACCAGGTTACAAGATCCCAAAATTTGAGAAGTTTGATGGGTCGGGGAACCCTTTCTTCCATTTGAAGGTCTATTGTGAAAAGTTGATTGGTGTGGGGAAGAATGAAGGGATAAGAGTCAAACTATTCAATCAGAGTTTGAGTGGAAAAGCCTTGGAGTGGTATTCTAAGCAAGATACCACCAAATGGCGTACTTGGGATGATTTGGCAAATGCTTTTGTGGATCACTACAAGTTTCATGTTGAGATCGCTCCTGACAGAATCTCAATTACAAAGTTGAAGAAGAAGTTCACCGAATCATTTCGAGAATATGCTATACGGTGGAGGGAAGAAGCATCTAGGGTACACCCACCCATGGAGGAGACAGAAATGGTTACTTTCTTCATTCAAGCACTAGAACCGGAATACTATGAACGTTTGGTGACAATGAGTGGAAAAACTTTTGCAGAAGTGATCAAAGCTGGGGACATGATCGAAGATGGCATTAAGACAGGGAGAATAACAAGTCTAGCAGCTTTGCAGTCTACCAGTAGGGCTATACAAACTGGTACTCTCGGAAATGGAAAGAAAAAAGAGAAAGAAGCAGCATCGGTGATGGCCTTGGGAAACACATCATACCGCCATCAACGACCACCGCGATACCAGCCTAACGCTCACCACTCACAATATTTCCAATATTCTCCACATCCCTACGACCAAGCTTTGTCATCTTACCAACCTCAATCACCACAAATATCCTACCCTATTTACAACACACAACCAGCATATCGAGCTCCACGACCACCAACATATCCAGCTCCACCATCACAACCTCATCATCCAAACAATGCATCCGCACCTCGCCCAAATAAACCGTTCCGCAATTTCACACCATTGGGAGAACCACTGAGCGTTGTTTTCGAAAGACTGCAAGCTTCACGCTTAGTATATCCCGTGGAAGGTAGAATTCCAGATCCATTACCCAGAAGCTTTGATCCCACTAAAACATGTGCATATCATTCGGGGGTAAAAGGCCATTCCACTGATCGTTGTTACGCATTGAAGCATAAGGTTGAGGATCTTATTGAAGCAAAACAGATCACGGTCAAACCACCAACACCAAATGTGGTTAACAATCCACTCCCGACCCATGATGGGGCCGCGATAAATATGATTGGAATAGATGAAAATGTTGACGACCCAGCCAAATTTATAGTGCCTGTGGATCGTGTAGAGGATCATGATTTTGTAGCCGTTGCTTCTCCGGCTGTAGTGATAAGGGGTTGTGTGTCTGTCGAGATATTAGGAGCTTCATCAACGCCTGTGGAAGTAGTTCAAGCACCAAATCAGTTACCAGTGCTCGATACAAAAGCCGTACCATGGAATTATCAACAAACTGTGATGGAATGTCGAGGAAAGGACACGATCACTGACAAGGTTAAGACATCAGGAATGACAAGGTCTGGGAGGTGCTATTCTCCAGAAGAACTAGTTAGATTGGGGCAACTTAAGGAAACCAACGTACCTCCCAAAAGGGTCGTGACTGAATTCGAAGCAGAAGAATTTCTGAGGAAAATTAAAGCTAGTGAGTACTCAGTTGTGGATCAGTTGAAAAAGACCAATGCCCAAATTCCTATTCTCTCTTTGCTTTTGAGTTCGGATGTGCACAGAAATGCACTCTTGAAGATTTTGAATGAAGCATATGTTCCAAGTGAAACAACTAGTGAGGCGTTAGCTGGGATTATCGAGCGCGTGCTTGACAGCCATCGAATCAGCTTCGATAATGAAGAACTGCCACCAGAAGGATGTATGCATAACAAGGCGCTCTATATAACTGTCAAGTGTCGTAACATGTTTGTGGCTAAAGTATTGATTGACGGGGGTTCTGGACTCAACATCTGTCCATTAGCAAGTCTGAAGAAGATCGGATATAATGTTAGTGAGCTCAAGACCAGTGATATGAATATTCGAGCATTTGATGGGGCTCAAAGGCGCCCTATTGGGGAAATAGAGTTGAAAGTGTTGATTGGCCCTGTTGAATTCATCATGGATTTTCAAGTACTCGATATTTCCACGACATACAACATGCTGTTAGGTAGACCGTGGATCCACCTGGCTGGGGCTGTACCATCCACTTTACACCAAACTGTCAAATTCGAATGGGATCAGCAACAAATATGTATACACGGAGAAGGAGACACGTCTTTCTATCTAGAGCAATCCACCCCATTCGTCGAGGCAGAAGGAGGGTTCGACGGAGCAGCTTACCACGCTTGGGAGGTTGTGAATGTCACTAAGGAGAGTGAAGTATGTCAAACTCAAGAGTTCAAAAGATCATGTGCCGCAATTATGGTTGCAAAAGAAATGGTGAGAAATGGGTACCAACCTGGATTTGGGCTAGGGAAAACACTAAATGGGCGGGTTGAGCCAGTCGTTCTCCCTACTCAACAATTTACATTCGGTTTGGGATATGAGCCAACTGAGGAAGAAGTGAAGAAAGCACGAAAGAATAAAAAGAAGGAGATTGCATTGCCAAAACCTATTCCTACCATTGATCAAACTTTCTCAAAACCTTCAGATCTGATTGTTGAAGTTGCCTATGATGATATCGTGGAGGGAGTCAAGAACCTGTTCGTGGAAGATGAAGATGATCATGCTATGATAATCAAAGACTTTGCTGAAATATTGACTTTATAGGCTGGTGAGCCGGGACCTGAGTTGCAAAATTGGACTTCTATCTTAGCCCCGGTTCGCCGGGAGTTTCAGTATTTTAAGTTTAAATTTCCTTTTTGTAGTAGGCCGGAGGTATCAACTAGAACATTTAGTTCCTTTTGTCATGTTGCCTCTATGTTTTGTTACGGCCTTTTTAAATTAAGATTCTGTCATTTTGTTTGAACGAACTACGTTTGGCCTGACTTCCTGTTGGATACGTAGGCAGCCCACATCGGGTTCGGCCACTTTTTCAAAATATTTCAGTGTTTTGTTGTATGGGTGGAACTACGTGTGGCCTGATTTCCTTTTGGATACGTAGGCAACCCATATCGGGTTCGGCCCCCCCTTTAGTAAAAAACAAAACAAACTCAAAAATCTTTATGTTCATCACGAACTACGTCTGGCCTGATTCCTTTGGGATACGTAGGCAACCCGAGGCGGGTTCGGCCCTTCTATCTTAAAATTTTTATCTTCAGTTTGTTCAAACATTTTGGTTCCTATAAAATACATAAGGATTTTTATACAAGACTTGGTCTTCCCCACCGCTTAAATTCATGTGTCTTAGTATCTTGAAACTGAGACAAATTTTTGAAATCGGTCAAATCACTTTCAAAATTTTTTCATTACAACTTTCTCACTTTTCGATCGTTTAGAACCAAGCGTTTCCAGGATTTGAAACTAGGACAAATTTCGAAGTCGGTCAAATCACTTTCGAAAACTTTCATTATAAGTTCTTATTTTTCAATTGTCCAGAATCAAGCATCTCTAAGACTGAAACTGGGACAAATTTTTAGAAGTAGCATAAAAGTGGTCTTAAACAAAAGTCCATCCATATTTCTAAAATGTGAGTAAATTCAAAAATCGAGTCTTCTTAATCATGTTACATATCAGAGCCACTAAGTATTTCCTTTCAAAGTCATCTAAATCTCATTACTTTTATTTTCAAAATACATTTTTTTATAACTGAAACTCCCCGGCAAAGCAAGATATGTGGTGAGACATCGAAGAACGCGGACGCGACCGAGACAAAAGTCAATTCAAGGGCCAAGTTCCCCGACATGCACAAGTCAACCAATTTTCTTTTAAACTCACAATTTTTCTTTGTTGAGACAGGTCCAATTAACATGAACACGGTGCATGTATTAAATTATGGGCGTGATCAAAAAGTTAACTTTCTTCAAAATGCAAATATTCTTCAACGTGGATGCAAAGGTAGCTTATGCCGAACGGCGGACATCGTTCCACTCATCACGAAATTTCGATTGCAACAGTGGACACAAGTTCATCTTTTCATCCAAGGGTTGTAAGTATAATTCTTTCGGACCCAACTATTTATTCTTATCACTAACAATTGTTTTAGCTCGTGACATTCATCGATGGATCGAATACATATAATCATGGACACTGACCTTGATCACCTGTTATCGATTACAATTCCTCAATTTCGACATCATTTCATACATATTCAAATCATTATCAAATTCTTTTAAAATGAGGTATTTTAATAAGATAGCAAGATCTAAATATTGCATCGTATATCAAATTGTGGGGTTAATTATAGATTTAATTTCCGTCACAACGGGACAAGGATTAAGATGTGGATATCTTTTTACAATACTATTTCTAAAGTGGACGTGGATTTACATTTACATTGTGGATGCGAGCATGGAAGTGAAAAATAGAATTATATTACGGAAAATATACCAACAATTGTAGAAAGTGGATACAGATTTACGTTTTCGAAAGTAAAGTGGATTTATTTTGCGCCGTATAATACGGATGTGAAAGTAGATATAGGTTTATTTTGTACCATATAATACAGGCGTGAAAGTCGACGTGGATTTATATTTTGTACCGTGAAAAGTGGGCATGGATTTACATTTTTGCACCATAGGAAGTGGACATGATCAGGCACCCACCTTAGAATGCGGGTATTTCAATGATCAATTTTAGGCACCCACCTTAGAATGCGGGTATGTCAATCTTCAATTTAGGCGCCCACCTTAGAATGCGGGTATTTCAAAATTTAATTTAGGCACCCACCTTAGAATGCGGGTATGTCAATTTTCAATTCAGGCACCCACCTTAGAATGCGGGTATTTCAATGTTCAAATTAGGCGCCCACCTTAGAATGCGGGTATTTCAATGTTCAATTCAGGCACCCACCTTAGAATGCGGGTATTTCAATGTTCAATTCAGGCACCCACCTTAGAATGCGGGTATTTCAATGTTCAATTCAGGCACCCACCTTAGAATGCGGGTATTTCAATGTTCAAATTAGGCACCCACCTTAGAATGCGGGTATGTCAATGTTCAATTCAGGCACCCACCTTAGAATGCGGGTATTTCAATGTTCAATTCAGGCACCCACCTTAGAATGCGGGTATTTCAATGTTCAAATTAGGCACCCACCTTAGAATGCGGGTATGCCAATTTTCAATTTAGGCGCCCACCTTAGAATGCGGGTATTTCAATGTTCAGTTCAGGCACCCACCTCCGAATGCGGGTATCTTATATTTCAAGTTCAGGCACCCACCTCCGAATGCGGGTATCTTATATTTTAGTACAGGCGCCAACCTCCGAATGCGGGTATCTTATATTTCAAGTTCAGGCGCCCACCTCCGAATGCGGGTATCTTATGTTTCAAGTTCAGGCGCCCACCTCCGAATGCGGGTATCTTATATTTCAAGTTCAGGCACCCACCTCCGAATGCGGGTATCTTATATTTCAGTTCGGGCATCACCTCCGAATGTGGATTCAACTTTCGAAGCAGGGGTTGCAAGTGTAACTTCTCCAACCCTGCCTTATTTACATATATTTCTTTATTGCTAACAATTGTTTTTAGCTGGTGGCTTTTGACAACATCAAGTTGGCATCACACATCAAATCGTGGAACTATTTCTTCGGCAGCGAACTGGGGCAAGTTGTCGGGAAGGATAATCAGACTTCCCGACACGGGTCAAAGATCTACCTCGAACACTCGTCTCTAATCACAAGTATTCTTTCGCATTCCAGCAATTCAATTTTCAAGATTCTCAAGTTTCTATCACAATACCCAGTGTTATCATAATTCAGCACTGGGACAACATTTTGCAAGTTTTGCGCCAATTGGGGTTCAAGTGTCGTAATTGTCCCAGAACTACACTCGACCTGATTCTCGTATAGCCCGAGATATGTAGGCAACTCAGAGACCGGAGTCCAGTCATAATCCTCTCAAGTTTCCTTTAGCCGGGACAAAATAGGCTACTAAGTCAACGTCTTTGCCCGACAACTCTTTTCATCATTACCAGGCAAAGAGGGACAAGTTGTTGACACCCAATTTTGTCCCGTCTCTCTGCCGAAATACCTATTTTGCACTTCTAATATTTTTGGAAAAAATAAAAATATATATATATATATTATGTTTACTATAATTATTAGCCTCTTATCAATGCCGCTATTGCATTATTCTATTAATTATTCTTATTACTATTACCGCATTATTAATATTATTATTATTATTATTATTATTATTATCATTATCATTATTATATATTACTATTATTATAATTCATAATTTTTTATCATTTCGGCATTTTACCAGCTTACGCACACACATCACATTTATCTTTGCATAATTAAATAATAGTATTTATCTTACTGCGGATTTTCGAAATATTATTGCACGGCTATTATAACACCATATGATTTTATTACCCGAGTCTAATAATCACACATTTTTTTTGGTATTAAGTAATATTTTGTCACCCTCGGTATATTCATTAATTAAAATGGGTCTCTTATTCAAATTTAGAAGCCAAACTATTTCTTGCACTCGGTCCGTATTTTGACTTACCGAACCCCAAATCAAAGTCCGACTAACTCCTAAATATTTTTGGACTAGACCGTATTTTGTCTCAAAATTTTAGACCAGTCATTGTCTTAATTCATTAGCCCATTCTTAAAATACCCGGTCTAAAATCGACTCGGTCCACAAATGGACCGGGTCCGGCCCATTTTCCATTCAAAATAAGGGGAACCCTTAGGGTTTCCCCTTCATTTTCTTTTCGTCCCCGCCGCATCTCATCTCTCTCTCTCCCTCTTTCTCTCATCGTCGTCTTCTTCATCTCCGCCATACCCTACCCTTTCTGACACCCCACCTCCTCCTGCTCCCCACGCACCTCTGACACACCCCACACCGCACCACACCTTTCTCCCTCCATCCATGCCCATACCCTGCTCCACTATATCCTGTTCCCCACGCCCTTCCCTCGCAGGTTTTTCCTTGAAATGACTATAAAAGAAAGGGGAGGAGATTTTTGAAAGAAAAAAACCCCAAAAAACACTGATATCCTTTTGAATCGCGAGGATACCATCTAGAGAAATACAAGTTTAATAGCCTAAATTTTCTTAAAATATAGAGTATTCAGCAATGACATCAGTGGCTTGATATCGAGTCGAGATCGAAATCGATCTTTTTTCGTTTATTTTTGCCCCCTTTGGAATCTGTTTGGATTCGAGCTTGCGTCGAGGAACCCTTTTTTTTAGTGTTCGAGCGGAAATCGAAGACTCACACCTCGGATTCGCTGCACCCGGAAAAGGTGACCCTTTTTTAGCATTTCGATTGATTTCTGTGTTTGATTAGACATGGCTTTAGTTTGGTTTAATTTAGTTAAACATATTTTGTGTGACTAGTTCTAAATTAGTTTTTTAAACATATCTCGTGTGTTGGTTTAGCCTGATCTGTTTGGTTAAGCATGTTTTACATGTTAATTTAGTCTGTCGAGTTAAGCATGGTAATAAGCTAGCTTAGTTGATGTTAGTTAAGCTCGTCTTATTTGTTAGTTTAGCTCAGTTTGTTTCTAGTTAAACATGTTCATATACGGATTTAGTAGAGTTTCATTGATTTAATCATTGTTTAGAATAATTCAGGTGTCATTAGTTTAAAGCCTACTGTAAGGTGCATATCAGTCCGATTCCTGCTCATCATTTTCCTAAGCATATGATATAATCCTATTCACTATCCTGTTAGTTCATTCATTAATGAAGTCTCATAGCCAGATTAAATGAGATGATGACACTGTAAAAGGACTAAGTATGTTAAGGTTAAGTATCCGAGCTTGTTCGAATCATGTTATTTGTCCTAAGCTAAACATGTCCAAAGTGTTTCAACACCACTTGTTTAGTTGGGATCTCATCTGATTAAGGCCTAATAAAGACCATTATCATGCCTATTTGGTTTACTTTTGCCTATTGTTAGAAGAATGATATTAATCCTCGTCTATTTTCTGGAACTTGGGTCTGTTGGCTCAATGTTATGACGTCAGATGAGTGTATGTCCATGTATGGCCTAGAAATCTGCTAATCAGGCTAATATGATTAAAATGTGCTATGATTGGTAATCCTATTGACTGTTTGCGTCAAATCTGGATTGATGTGTGTTGGACTTGATCAATATGGTTAAATATACATTAGACAGTGTATAAGTTTTCCTGTTTTAACACTATAATTAGTGTACTCAACTCTTTGTCTGGTTTTAACTAGCATGGGAATTAATCTTGACTGCCTGAGACATACCTGTACCCCGTTTAAATTAAGTCCAGAGTCATTTGTGACCTATGTATTTGATTTACAAGAATGATTTTCCTGTGGTGTTCCCGGAATCAAATATTATTCTCAGAATGTGTTACTGGTGAAAAAAATGGAACTCTTATGTCTGCTGGACCTGAAATGGTATCCATTGAAGTTAGAAATGACATTTACTTGGCTTAATATAGGAACCAGACCACCTATATGCTCACTTAGTGAATTCTGTCTCTGATATGTGTTCTATGTCATTTGGTTTGTTGTGCATCACAAGTCTCATAATGTGCTTTAAAGGGATTAAAAGGATTCAGATTTAACTTCAGCATTCGTGAACCTGTACCAATACTATGTGATCATTCCTTGTTAAATGTAAACCTGATTAGGCTCACTTAAGAAGATTCTAGGATTAGATGGGTACATGCCTTTGTATGATGTTTTGCTGGGATTTATAAAGATGTTGAGATTACTATGTCCAGCTAATGTGTTAAAAAAGGAAGATGCCAAAGGCCTGTTCACATGACCAAATTCTATGCCTGCTGTCTGTTTGGTTTACATTTATGCTTCAAATGCACACGTCTGTTAGCAGGGTACTGCATATCGTGTCCCTCCCCGTATGGTTATCCATTGCAAATATGCATAATCCACTTGTCCACCTTGAATTTGCATTATACATGTTTAGTCGTATTTATGGGTTATGTCTTAATTCTTTTCTCTCTTTTCTTTCATTTTTTTTGCATGAACCTCACATATACGAGTCCGAGAGACTCGTTCTTCCTCCGCATTTGATGTTGGGGCTAAAAGCCCAACGAGATCTCTTCATCAACCCATCCCTGTCTGCAGCTCATTCTAAAGAAATAAACTTCTAGGCCGAAGCCCAATTGACAACAACAGCCGCAACAGGCTATATAAAGGAACTATTGGGCTAAAAGCCCAACAGCAGCAATCAACAGCCCATTTAATATTTCTTGCTTCCTTATCTCATTTTATACATTTGATTTGTATTTGTGCAACTAATACTCTTTTTATTTTTTTCATTTTCCTGAACTTAGATGATTCTTAAATTAATTAGTAGGCTTAGTTTTTTTAGTAATGGGTAGTTAGTTTAAAGAAGATTAAAATTAATTCCATAAGTTTTATTGTTTTCTTTTCATGTTAAAACATCTAATATTTATTTTATTTTATATAATTGATTTGCAAAATGGCATGATCATATATTTTAAGTAAAAGAAATCATATTTTACTATCATAGACATTTCAAAAGCATTGTTAATACTCAAATATAAATTCAAGTATTATTTTCATAAATAACTTTCAAGTTTGAATCAATCATATATATTTTAACCAAGCATAATTAAATAAAGTTTAAAAAAAGGGAAAATTTATCATCTTTTGCATCCTATTTTAAGTCTATGATTTTCTACGCCATTGCACTCGTATGATGTAATTTTACTCAAGTTTAAATTGGTTAGGTATTTTCTTAAAGGGTTCTATTTATGTACAAATTATTATATTTTGCAAGCCTCATTTTTATAATAAAATTATCATCTCAAGCTTAACAACATTTATAAGTTTTATTTTTTAAGTGGACTACTATGTATTTTTTCAAGTTAGTTTAAATAGCATCATTATGCTTTCCTTTAGAACCTCAACAACATTTACAACCTATTTTTTCTTAAGATTTAAGCATTATATTTAATCTGAATTAATTAACCTAAGTTTGGTCGGATAACCGTAAGTTAACGGATCCTAAAGGATGCCTAATCCCTTCCCTTTAGGATGATATAGAGCCCTTACCTAGAATCACACTGGTTAAGCAGACTATTAACAGAGGTTTAGTTTCAACTTTACCTTAGTTAACATTTAGATGTCCTAATTCATCGTTAAATTAATTAGGTGGCGACTCCTTAAAACAATAATTTAGGAATCCCCAATATGTCATACTTCTAAATCAACCCGGTTAAAATGGGGTGTGACATCATGCTTCTATTAGGCTATTGACTATGTCTTACATACTCAGTACATTGTTCGTACTGACGTCCTTTTGTTTGTGGACGCTGCGTCGTGCCCGCGGGTGGATAGGGAGATAGACTTGATCCTTAGGCTGCTCATTCAGAGACTACTTAGAGGAGCTCCACTTGATTCGGAGCTACAGTTGTTGGTACTATTCTTTTGTGTATATATGGGCATGGCGGGGCCCTATCCCTTCTATATGATGTTACATACTCTTTTTAGAGGCTCGTAGACAGTTGTGTACAGTTAGATGTCTTTTAGCCTTGTAGGCTCATATTTTGCATATCATTTTCTCAGCCTCGTCGACTTGTATATATGTATATGGGCATGTTTGTTGATGTTCATATAAAAGTGTCTTAGCCCAATAGAAGTGGTATTATTGATGCGTAGAGATTGTTAGCAGGCCATGTGGCTCACCTAGATATGATTGTGAAAGTATGATGAGAGGTGTCTGGTGGGTTAGCTCCGGGTGTCCGTCATGGCCCTCCGATTGGGTCGTGACATCAATTTTGTCCCTCCTTTGACCATCATAGGAGAAAATAATTTTTTGCCTTACAGGTTTATTTGTTTAAAATCATATAGAATTGGAGAAAATTGTTAAATTAATTTAAAGGGGATGGGTTTTTGTTCTGATTGCGTCGATATTTAAGGCATCAGATACAATTTTATCAAAGGAACAAGGATAGATTTAGGGTGTGTTCGGTACTACAACAACAACATATCCAGTGAAATCCCACAATGTGGGGTCTGGGGAGGGTAAAGTGTACGCAGACCTTACCACTATCTCGAAAGATAGGGAGGCTGGGTGTGTTCGGTACGAAAGGAAAATATTTCTCGGGAAAATAAGTGGATTTCTTACTTATTTTTTTGTGTTCGATACATAAGTAAAAAATATTTTCCTGAAAGTATTTGTATATAACTAGTCAAATACTATGGGGGTGGGGTTGGGGTGGGTGGGGGTGAAGATGAGAAGCATTGGAGGACAAGGAGAAAACAATCAATGTGGAATGCCACTTGTGGGATTTGTTTTCCCTACTTGAATTAGGGAAGTCATTTCCGACATTTTTAAGGAACTTATTTTCTTAGAAAAAATATTTTTCTAATAGTTTGACCAACTGAACATGAGAAAATTGGAAAGCATTTCCTCCGTACCGAACACCCTTACCCCTTTATTGTTGAAAAGTATCTACATTTAACCTCCATTATATGTCTTAAGAAAAAATATCCCCACCTTTAGCAGAGTTTTGATTTTTCCCCCAATAACCAAATCAATATTTTATTTGTTTTTTATTCTATGTCTATCAAAATATTAAAGAAACATGTAGGTTGTACAAATAATTTTTGAGAAAGTAAAATCTGAAATTCACATTGAAAATTATATATATTCATGCTTGCATTCAGAATTTTGACATTTTTTCAGAAACAATTTTTAGTATTTCAAGTTATTCTTTGTTAAAAGGTCTTTTCATATTGTTTTGTCATATTTAACTAAAAGTTCCTTAAATGGGAAGTATAGTAAAAACAAAATGGGATGATCAACTGGACAACTAAAATGTATGTTATGTAATACTTTTAGAAAAAAATCCCATTCGTATTAGGGTGGCTTTGCCAAAGCTCATGATTGTAGTACATAAAACCTTTAATTAGGCAATCGTGATGGAAAAGAAAAATATAGGTAATTATGACTAAAATAATTGGTAAATATAAAGTTTTCTAAAATGAGAACTCAAGAAGAGCAAATGATAGATGCGTTGGATCAGAAACTAGATCTGCAACGTAATTCCCAATTTCCCATTGATTAAACATCAGCAGTAAGTAAATAAATAAATGAGAAAATCCCTAACGGTCAAAAAGGAAATAAATAATAAAAACCTCCAAAGAGCCTTAAATCCCAACGGTCTTCTTGAATACTCTTTGTTGTCAGCTCCTTCAACAACAACAACAAAGAAACGTTGCATTTCACCTGTGATTTCATTCACTATAATCTCTCTCTCTCTCTCTCTCTCTCTTTATTTTTCCATTTCTCCTATTTTTGTACAAACTCTGTTCTAACTGAGCCTTAAACTCTTTTTCTTCTTGCTCCCTTTTGGTTCTTTTTTTTTTTTTTCTTTTTTCTGTAACCCATTTTTGGTAGTCTTTATGGAGATAGCCATTATTGATTGGAAAAGAATTGATTCAAGATTTGTTAAAGATGATCTTTATGAACATTTTAACGCTCCAAAATGGGTAGATTTCTTTGCCCCTGATGTTCCTGTTGAGGATGACGCTTGGTTCTGCAGACCTGGTAACTCATCCAAATAACAACTGAGTTATTATAAATGAGTTCAATTCTTTATAATTATTTTTTTGACTTAATTTTGGTGCTTTTCTTAATCCAGAGTGTAATCATCCAAAGACAGTGGAAGATTTCTACAAAGTAGCTACCCTTTCCTCCTCCTCCTCTAAGGTTTGTGCTTTCTTTCCTATTTTTTAGTCCGAAATTTTGTTATTTAAGTTATTGTTTGCGCTTCTCATCTCTCAGTTGATGAAATGTGGAAAAGGGTATTCGTAATTTGAGTTTTCCTGCTAGTTTTAAGTGTTATAAATTCTTGTGGGTAATGGTTAGTTTCTCCATTCAGTTCAAGAATCAAAGATTTGCTCTTCATTTTTATTGAGGAAAAAGAGAAGTAATTTCAGTGTTTCTGCTAGTTTCAAGAGTTTGCTTGTCAATTTATGTGGGGGTGGGAAATTCAGCAATCAATCTTTATTTACCTTTTAATGTTTCCCAATTTTTCTTGTGATGTTTGTCATTTACTGTTTGGTTGTTTGACAAATTTTACCTTCAATTTTTGCTAACTTTGTTGTAATTTTACAGCTTCAAAGGTCAGCTAGTGTATCTGATATTCCTCTTGGGGAACGAAATAAGAGGTAACTAATGAAAAAAATAAAATATCCAAGTTTTTTTCTTTATGCAAATGGATTCTACTGAATTTTACTTGGACAAGATTATGAACCGAACGTTGTTTTCAATTTCAGAGATGCAACACTGAAGAAGAGAGGGCAAATTCAACCATCAGTATCATTGAATAAGGACTTGAAATGCGATAAGATAATTGAAGATAGTGAAAACCAGAATCCCAATTTCGCAACCCCTCCAAGGTTGTTCAGGAGTAAATTGATGAAACAAACAATCAAGTCGAGCGCAGAGAAGAATGAAAAAGAAGAAGAGATACCAAAGTTGAGAAGTACTATGTCAGCTAGGAATCTATTTGCTGGTGGGGATTTGTTGAACAAGGTTTCTGAGTTTTGCAATGAGCTGAAGAGACTAGTAGTCACCAGGACTAAAGAGAGAGAGAAGGGTATAGATGAGAACTTGGAAACAAGTCCACTGATGGGAAATAAACCAAAGGCAAAAGATTGTCTTGTTGATGATGAGCAAAGGGAAAGGAAGCCATTACTTGAGATGACTAAAGAGACTAATGAAATAGTGGCAAAGAGCAACAACATTAAGGAGAAGCAGAAAAGGAAACTGTAAGTTTCACATAACACTAAACTTCACAAAGCATCACAAAATTTATTTAGTTAACCAATTTTTTAAGATAGAGCTTGAAAAGGAACATGGTTTGCTAATCCTGAAATTTAAACGGTAACCATTCAAAGTCGGATCGAGAATCTAAACTTGATAGGTTCAATCTTTAAAGTTCTTATCACTGAATTCATTGTAATTTTAACTTATAGGTTCAAAATATAATGTTTGTTGAAATTTTAGTTGTTCTTTTACATATATATGTTTTGTGTCAAAAATACTAGATTCAGCTCAACATGTAAGGCTCCATCTGCCTGTGCGAATAACATCAACAAGTAAAACATTAGAGGGGGTGTATTTTCTGTTGAGTTACCTAATGAAACCATTGGCCAAACAGATACATTGTTAAGAGGTACTAAGATAGAGCTTGAAAAGGAACATGGTTTGCTAATCCTGAAATTTAAACGGTAACCATTCAAAGTCGGATCGAGAATCTAAACTTGATAGGTTCAATCTTTAAAGTTCTTATCACTGAATTCATTGTAATTTTAACTTATAGGTTCAAAATATAATGTTTGTTGAAATTTTAGTTGTTCTTTTACATATATATGTTTTGTGTCAAAAATACTAGATTCAGCTCAACATGTAAGGCTCCATCTGCCTGTGCGAATAACATCAACAAGTAAAACATTAGAGGGGGTGTATTTTCTGTTGAGTTACCTAATGAAACCATTGGCCAAACAGATACATTGTTAAGAGGTACTGAGATTACTGTTGGTGAATATGCAGGAGAAATGATAATGCAGAAAATACTCCAATATTTGTGGATGTGAAGAACATTAAGCGCAAAGATGAAGAAATCTTGTCCCAAATCCGCACAAATCCTCCAACTCCTCAGTGTTTCGCAGCCAGCCGTGGAATTACAAAGGCCACTCCATCTAAGGCTTTGAAATCTAGGCCTCTGGTATGTCACTAGATTGAATTTTGCAGTTGAATACTCGCGAGCAGCAGTCTGATTTAATTTTGCATAGTGACACTTGTTCATAAATTTTCACAATACCCTCTTTGAAGTATGCTGCAGAGTCCCCCATATGAACCTTTCTCATCAAAACATAATGGAGATTGTTATTTTCTAGTTGTCGATAAGTGCATGGGCCCTTATCTCCTTGCAATCCTCACACCTTATGAGCTAACTTTCTGTGTTAAGTTAGACTCAAGAGCTGGTCTTATTTATAGTCCAGTTCAAGCAATTTTAGCTACAACCAACTAATCCTCCAAATTTATTTTCATATGCTATTTGAGATGAACTATGGCAAGAAACAGAACTATTTAGATTGTTAATATGGCTTATTGTGCTGTTACAACCACTAGCTTGTTCTTGATTGATTGTTACGATAAAAAAGCAAGAGTTGCTCCGAAAATACTTCAATCGTGTTCAATTTTTAATGCTTTGATGAAAGTCTGATCAAATTATCTTGAGTTTGATTAATAACACTGAATCTGTATGATGAAATAACATTAGGAGACAAGGGGGATCCTTCAAGAACTGGGACAGAGCAGCAATGAAGGGAAGAGAAAGGAAGATACAGGGAAAATGATGAGTAATAATCAACAAGGGCAGAGAGGTGGTCCTATTGTTGTTGAAAAAGAAGCTTCAAGACCTTTGGATGTTTTCTGGTTCTTGAAGCCTTGCACACTTTCCAGCTAATAGATCAAGACACTGTTGCTGCACAAGTGTTATTCCTTCATACTTGAAAAGTGTCATTTTGTTTTCCATAGACAAATTCATTCATTCTTTATAGTTCTGATACACTCAATCAATCTATTGATTTTGCCCCATTTATTTGGTCTTTGGTGATAATAAGTTTTGTAAGAAAACAGTTCAAAGGTCCAGACTCCAGTGTATTAAATAATATTATTAATTTATTGTTCATGCTTATCCTATGTTTGAAGTTGGAAAAAGTTGATTTTCAGCTATGGGGCATGGTACTCAGTTTTTAGAAGATACTAGAAACGTTATTAGAAGGATAAGATTAGAAAAGATTAAGGATCAACCACCATGAACCCAAAAACAGCTCTAGTCTTCATTTATTATCATTTTTTCCAAATAGATGGACCAATAAAGGAGGAGTACCAAAAAGAACCCCATAGCAGAAAAGGAGTCCTCATCTTCTCACTTTGCAATAATTTTCTTAGAACAATGATAACCAAAACAGCAATATTCATCTCATAAACCCCAAGAAGCAAGTTTAATCTAAAACCTCATTAGCAATTCCTTTGAACCATCATAAAAAATTGAATTTTGCATAGAAGCAATATTCATCTCATAAACCCCAAGAAGCAAGTCTACATCTAAACCTCATTAGCAATTCCTTTGAACCACCATAAAAAATTGAATTTTGCATAGAAACAGAAACAATTGCAACCTATAATTTTATTAATGCGCTTGATTTACATGAACCATCAAAACTCTGAAACAAAGAGTCTCGGATCCACAAACCAGAACTATTACAGGTTACAACTTGAAAACAAAAACTCTAAAAAATGAAAGGAAAATTAAAACAAAAAAAGGGACCAAAATATGTTATTTACAAAGCAAAAAAGGCTCAAACTTTCCTAATTTTTCATTCCAGCACACTCCATGAATCTTGAATAATGTTCTTCTACCTTGTAGTGACACAAAGCATACAATTCAAGATCCTAGACCAAGCATGCCTTATCCTAGGATACATCCTTCCAGTATAAACACTTGATTCCCTACAAAGATCCTCCATAGTTTCAACAAATAGATTCAAACTTCTCATTGGAGGTATATATAGAGTCAAAGGCACTGCTGAAAACGCCACCGCAAAGAACAAGTGCAGCATCTCAATCTCCCAAAACCTACTTCTTCTTTTCGAGGGGTGCAACAAAAAGACCTTGGGTTTTTATAGATTTTGTTGAAAAGCCAAGAACTTGGATTTTCTTGAGAAAAAAGCTGGGAGATAAATCAAAAAGGAGAGATGGGGGCTTTTGGTGAATTTTTCTTGTAAAGCAAAGAACTTTGAGAAAAGGGGAAAGAGTTTTTGGAGGATTCTTTGTTGCGTGAAAGATTTAGATTTGGATGAACTTTGAATGGCCAGTGGCCAATTTTTTGTTGATATATTAATGGGGTGTGGGCGCGTGTAACCAAAGCTACTACCAGTTAAATCAAGAAACATCAGCCGTCTGTTTCCTTTTCCCATATATTTTTCAGCCACCTGGTTGTCATGGGTGGTTTTGGGGTTTTATTTCTTTTTGTTCTTTTGGATGAGGCGGGTAAAAACCCACCACCAACAATACAGTAAAATCTCATCATGTGTGGTTTGAAGAGAATAGATGGTAAGTAGATCTTATTTTTATCATGTGACTGGTAGAAAGGCTGTTTTCGATAGTCCGAAAGAGAAGAAAAGAGAGATAGAAAAACATAAGTAATAACAAGCAATAATAACAATCAAATAATAAGATGACATAATGAAAGAAATAATCAGGTAAAAACCCATTTGCATATAAATTTAATTAATATATAGATGAATAATACATATTTGCATAGTATAAATTTTTAAATTAATATAATCAATTTACTTTCATTTTAATATCATTAAATCATTAACTAACATAATTTGGTATAAACACTCCATATGAGTAAATATTTACCAAAAGAGTATGAGGTTAATATGATAAAAAAATTTAGTTATGCTCGATATTTATATTAAATTGATATATTTTATAATAATTAAATAATAAATAATATGCAAATGTACACTAATTTATCAAATTAGGTATAAAAGAATATGGAGAAGACATATATTATTGAATTTAAGGTAAACATGGAGTGGGGAAAAGTATTTACCATTTTGATGGTATAACGACCATTGACCAGTGAACATTTTTGTCCACCCCTAAATTGTGTGACCGCTTATGGTTGAAATTTGTACACCTAAAACAAAAGAAAGTTTCATGAGATAGGAGAGATGGATACTAATGAACCGTTTCGCCATGCGAATTTTCACCTTTTTCAAGATTTTTTTCATTTTATTTAAAAATCAGCGTTTGATCATAAAAATTCTAGATATAACTTAAAGTTGTATGTGAAATTTTGAAAAACACCAAAAACTTTATTTTCACTTTCACTATATTCAAACAATCAAATATTCTTTGCAAACACTATAACCAAACATAATTTCCTCTTCAACTCCAATCCTAAATTTCAAATAAAGTGAAAAATATTTGAGTTTCATGGCCAAAGCCTGCTAAGATACTAACTGGGTTTAATTTGGACTATAAACCGTTTTCAATTTAGTTTTAGATCGATGTGAAAAATCAAATGTCGATTGTCAAGTATGTATATTATTTCTGTCAGTATGTGATTGTGAGTCCCAAAATGATCTCTATAATCGTATGCACGTGTAACCATCTAAAAAGGTAGGATGTAAGGATGATTAGCGATGGGTATCATTAAAACCTTACCCAATATTCCACAGTTGTGTGTCCTGTAACCTTATTTTTCCTTCTCTCATTGGCTTCTGTCAAATGTATGATTCCTCTCTTAGGAATGTCAAATTGTCAATGATTCATTACTCCCTCTATTTCAAAATGTTTATTTGGTTTTAATTAGGTACAAAATTTTAAAAAAATATATATTAAATTTTTGAATCTTGTGATAATTAATTACAAATATGCAGAATGCACTAAAATGTTCTTTAATTTTATGATCTTAAACATATCATGTAAAAAGTTAGAATTAAAGAGTTATAAAAAAAAACATTCTTTTTTAAACGGACTAAAAAGAAAAGTAAGACAAACATTTTGAAATGAAGAAGTAAAAATCAGCAAAATCGACCAAATCGAGTCGTATCGAATCAGTTATTAAATTTCTTTTAATAAAATGAAAATTTTTATACAGATTTATAATCGTACCAAATATTTTTAAAAAGTTTTGAATTGTATGAAAATAAATTGAAAAAATATCATAAACTGTAATCAGAATTCTTGATTGTAGGATCATAATTGGACATTAGTGATCCAACTAGATCACCATGTTGTGATGATCTTATGGGATAAAGATTAGAATATTTTGTATCGCATGAGAAAGGGATTAAAGGTCAATCAAAAGAAACGAGTCAGGAGTAATCAAAATAATTATCCGGCTATATTTTCATTACTTTCGTACATTAGATATATATTTTGGGGAGAATTTTTTTTTTTTTAGCTTTTACAAACTTTTTAAGTTTTATACTAACTTTTTTACAACAGATCTTCATTTTTTACACATAAAAGATCTGAAAATGTTATTTTCTTCTATTCAAATTGTACAAGGGCAAGAGATCTTAATTCTTATTTGGGCCATTTTACCATCTGATCTATTTAATAATTCTACTTCATCTTTTATCCTAGCTCTTTCATAATAGTTCTACCACAACTCCTGTTTTTTCTTTGTAATCCTGATAAGATTTTTCTTTATATTGTTGGTGCGTAACATAATAAAAAGATGAAAAATAATACGATCAATTCAAACTATATTCATCAAAATAATACAATACGATATAATAAAAATAAATACGGTACCCTAAGAAACGATAAGTAACAACCATCCAAACAAGTCGTAAGAGGTAGGGCTGTTCACAGTTTTGGTTAAAACCAAAACCAAACCGAATAAAATAACCGACATTTGGTTTAGTTTGGTTTGGTTTGGTTTTAAATTTGAAAAACCGATAATATTTGGTTTGGTTATGGTTATAGTAAAAAATAACCGAATAAATAACCGAACCAAACCGATAATTATATACATAAAATTTATAATTATTTATATGTATAATATTAGCTTTTCATAAATAATTAAAGATATTTTATACCTTTTAATTATTAATTTAATTTTGATCTACTTATTTTTAAGGCCCGTGTCTTAAAAGAATATGTCCAACAATTCAAGCCCAACTCTAATAAGTCATAAGCATAAGGGTTGTTTGTATTTTGAAACCTCTGTTTGACTTGTTCTTTTGAATCTAAACTGCGTTGCAAGTTTGGTCCACCTGATTTGCCAACAGCGTGTCTTTCCCTCAATATGCAGCAAAGTTCATCCTTATGGGCCGTGAGGAAAAAAGAGCTTCATAAGAAATTTGAAGAATGTAGAGAGAGAATATTTGAATTGTCACGGCTAGTCATAAACCGAAAAATCGAACCAAACCGAACCAAACCGACAATAACCAAACCGGTGGTTATTATTTTACTTGGTTTGGTTATGGTTTTAGACATTTAAAAACCGACTAAATTGGTTTGGTTATGATTTTAACCAATAACCGACCCAAACCGAACCATGAACACCCCTAGTAATAGGCTTGCAACGTAGATCCATTTTGAATGGGATTCTACTTTTCAATAAAATATTCTGAAAAAACAAATCAATTTTGGTATTGCACATTATGGAAAGTCCATAAAGTCTCGGCAGTCGGCAGTCCATGAAATTCCATTAGGAATTAGATTTCGAAAGTTCACAAACTTGGCCAGTGCATGTGAAAAGTTGGAATCAAAGATTTCAATAAAATTTCCTTCTCTTAGACAGTGATCATGTGATGCTTTCCTTACTATTTTGCTAGTATATGTTGATTCCGACAAGTTGATATTATCCGAATGTTGACTTGTATTCTTATCTCATGATAAAGAAAAACGTTTGGAATTTAAGTTGATGCTCGTTATGTATTAAGTCCTACTCCATCACTATTTTAGCAAGTTCTAAATCGCGAACTGAAAAAAAAAATGTTATTGATTTATCCGTAAAATTACTTTGAATGTATGAATATGTCGATTCACATGTATTTAAACAACTGATTAACTTGTTGCGTGAAATTGATGGCGCAATTTTGCTCAACAATTTTTACCTTTAGTTGGATAACTCCTCCTGTCTATACTCACGCTGTGGATAGAAGATGAGGATTGCAATAAATTGGATGCCAAAGTAAAATCTAATTGCTAATTAAAGATAAATTCATATAATTGTACCAATATTATTTATTTTTAGTTGGAAGAAAATATAGAGCTTTTTATACTAGCTTTAATTTACAAGCGAGAAGTTCATGTTATATACTCCTATAATATAAGGACTAACGACATATAATCTTGATGAGAAATATATGGAGCAGAAGTTGTAAGTATAAATGATCGAAAGATATAATAGTAACAGATAATGTAATTTAATACTCCATCCGTTCGCTTTTACTTATTCAATATAGATTTTACACACCTTTTAAAAAATAATAAATAAAATACATAATTTACTATGATACCTATTTAATTGGTATATAGTCTTAATGAATTTGAAAAATAATTTCTAATGAGTAATTAATGATGATTCAAAACAGAAAAAATAAATTGATTTTCTCTATATATATATAAAAGTGGATAAGTAAAAATAAAAATTTATTTTTAATAAAATAGTGGACAATTTATAGTCAACGGATGGAGTAATAAATATAGAGGAGTAAATTAGACAATTAAAATGTCGGCAGTGGTTATGGTAACCCCCACGCTGACCTAGAGGGCTCTAGATTCATGTAACAAAGACGCATGTGCACTTCTGCTTCTGGACCCACCTGTCTCCAACCGTAGTATATAGGATAGGAAAGTGGAGAGGAACTTTATTTTGTACGTTATACAATTAACATAAATTGTGTTACATAATTAATGCTAAATTGTGTTTTACTACTAAATCGTAAAAATATCACATAATCTGTGTTAATTGAGTGAAGTACGAAATAAAAAAATGGAGGAGAGGATTTGGAGTATCTTCTTACATCGGTTGATAATCTCTCTACCAGTGTTTTAAAAGGCATGAGCCATAAGACGAGCATTTTATCTAATATGGAGCGAGGTGTAAGCTTCGAGGCACACCACATAAACCTCATTAAATCATAAAGAAAAAAGCTGCAAGCATGGAAGCAGAATTGGAGGTCAAAGTTAAAAAAAGTGAAATTAAGATAGATAATTAGAAGAAGTCTTTGACTTTTGAGTTCTTTTGGTTTGATATTTACTATGAATTAACCTTTGAGTATTCAAGTATCAAGACAAAGATTTATTAAGTAATTTTGGCTCTAAAATTTTCTGGGCTTACACCCCAACAGAACGCCCAGAACGTTAGGACTTACGCCTAAGCCAATGCGTAAATGTTAAAACTTACGCCCCATGATACTTGTGCTCCGCTAGTACGTCTCGGTAAGTTTTTAGTGCATTTCGCTCGCCCTTGAAAACACTAATCACTATTCATTAGATTCGTAACTATCAGACAAAACATCAGAAAACAAGTTACTTATGGATTTGTTTTTTTTTGGGGGGGGGGGGGGGGGGAGGGGGAGTGGGTTTGTAGGCCACTGACAAAATATTTTTGATTTTATAACCTTTTTATAAGAGATCTTCATTTTTACACATAAGAAATCTTAAAAGATCATTTTCTTTTATTCAAATTGTAAGGGGCAAGAGATCTCATTTCCTCGATTAATATTCGGGGGAATAGGTGGAAAGAAAATAGTTTATTATGATCAGCTATACTTTGAATAGGACAAAATGATTACGATTTTATTTATTAATCTATTGTATTATTTTACTAATATCTTATGGAAATGATGATATAACAAAATTAGCATTTTTATTAGGTCATGAACTCGGTCTCCTAATATAAGCAATAAGGAAAAATAACAAAATAGGTAAAATGTGGAGTTTATTGGGTAAACATTTATTGAACTTTCAAAATAGGTGAACAAAGTCACTTTTTTTCTTTTCTTTTTGTATAGAAATTAGAAAATTACTTATCTTTGCTATTTCACTTAATAATTCAGAACCATTCTAGATGGTGTTTTTAAGCTGACAAGCTCTCTCTATGTAAGTATTTATGTCCAAAATATTTATCAATTTTATACATATAAGAAAATTTGTTAAGTGTGTGTAGGATTTCTTGGGAATTATTTAGCATATAAAGGACGAGTATCGAACTGAATAAGAGGCTTCTTGTTAAAATATGTTGGATTTAATGTTATCTAATTTTTTTGGCTTAAAAAATTTCGGCCTCCATGCCATTAAAAGATGTTTAGATAAATTTCTTTCGGACTTAAATGACCTTTTGAGTGAAATAAAAAAATAACTTTTTTAATATAAAAGAAAAAAATTAACTTTATTCATTTATTTCCAATAGTTCAATAATTGCTTAAGCAACAAACTATGGAACGTGTAATGCTACCATCATCATATAACTGATTCATTATTACTCTTTGTATATGGTCTAACAAAGGACACATCTGATCCGATATATCTTTAATTTTGTTTCAAACTCTTTTTGTGTTTTAGAAAAATAGGAAGTCATTTAAAAAATTATTGAAATTACCGTAGTTTAATTAAGTGAAATTTAAAGAGATAAAAAGTAACTAGGACGAATGCTGCCATTGAATATTTTTTTAAGAGAAGTGCACATAAATTTATTTAAGAAAAGTAGTCGTTCTTAGGACGAGCATATCTAACTAAGGACCTCTCACTTAATAAAGAGAAAAGGGTCAAATATATCTCTCTACTTTATTTTATTAGCTAACTTTATTCTTCATTAGTGAAAATGAACAAATATACCCCTGCCGTCAACAAAATTTACACATGCACCCCTATTTGGATGGAAAACCCCAAATCAAATTACATTATCCGATTTTTAAAAAATTAGTCAATCCCTTCCAGACCCAACCCGCCCCGACCCAACCCCGATTTCATCTTCTTCTCCAAGAAGAGTGCTAAAAAAAAATTGAGCCAATCTCCTTCAATTCTCAATTGAATGAGCTCAAATTTGAGTTACAACTTCCTTAAAATTCAGTGAACAAATCTAAACCCCCAATATCTTCAAACAAATGTTGAAATGTTTTTATCACCATTGAACCTTAAGCTTCACTTTACCAACTCTGAACCAAAAAATAAAAAAAATAAAAAAATTGGTGGTTTCGTATAAAATAAATTACTCTAGTTTTCACTGTACACTGGCTTGGCATTCACTTGTGTGCAGCCCAATTGAGAGTCATATTTTTGTGATTAGCTTAAGTAAGTTTAACCTAATTATACCTTCGGCTGGATCTCCCATTACTTTGATCTTGATTGTGAATAATTGATGATCTTCTCCAACCGCAGAACTAAGAAGACAGTTAACCCTTGTACATTAGAATGCAACTTAGGCCTCTATTAATTCTTCTTTTTGACAGAACTATAATATTCAATTTGTTTTGACAATGAATTAATAAGGAGACAAGCAAAGCTCCTCTTTATTGGAAGGGTTATTATATGTATGTGAAACTACTCCTGGATAGAAATTGTGCACTAAACTATGATTCAAGCTCCTAATTATTCTTTTACATGCAAGCTCCTCTTGTTTTGTTTGAAGAAATTGGCGGTTGAAATTTATTCACTGAATTTTGAGGAAGTTACATTTCAAATTTGAACTCATTTGATTGAGAATTTAAGGAGAGTGACTCAATTTTTTTGAGCATTCTTCTTGGAGAAGAAGATGAAATCGGGACTGGGTCAGGGCGTGAAAGGAATTTGGTAATTTTTTTAAAATCGGATAATTTAATTTGATTTGAGATTTTTCATCCAAATAGGGGTACAAGTGTAAACTTTGTTTATTTATTCATTTTCACTAACGGAGAATAAAGTTGGCTAATAAAATAAAATAGAAGGGTATATTTGGCCCTTTTCCCCTTAATAAATTTATTATTACTTGTACTACGTTTCAAAACAAAAGAAGCACAAACATGAGGCCGATACAAAACCACTTTGCGGACTTATGTATGCACAAACATGGGGAGGCTATACAAATCCACTTTGCAAGGCATGTTGTTTCAGTGGCTTTGATTTATTGTACTTCTCTTCACTAGCTAGACTTCATGTGAAAATAACGTTTGACCACGAAAATTTTAAATATAATTAAAATTATTTTTTTTATTTTTTTTACTTTTAATACATTTATATAACCAAATATTCTTTGTAAAAATTATAATTAAACACAACTCCAACTTCAAAATTCCAAATAAAGTGAAAACTTCATGCCCAAACGCCTACTTAGTGTGGATAAAGAAATTTTATTAAATTTAATTAACAAGAATTTCGGATCATAATAAATTCAAAACATTAGTCCAATCAAATATTATGGATTAATATAATTTTGAATTAATTATTTAAGTCCAATAAATACGGATTTAATTAAAGGTCTGATTTTATTGGGCTAGTCCATTAATTTGGGCTATAAATAATGAGCTCACTTTGTCAAGCCCAAGATGTCATCTTATTCAAGAGGCCTAAATTGGTGCTACATGTCAAATGACGTGGCACGCCAAGTCAAACGAATGAGCCAATAGGATCATGCCACGTGTCAAAATAACGCAGCATGCCTGGTCAAATCAAAGGCCAATGAAGATACGCCAGGTGTACAAATGACATGTTCTGGCCAATCAAATATCAGCATGTCAGCTTAATTTTGATTGGTCGAAAGAAGTCTGTCCTTATCACAACTCCTCCATCCTGCAACTATAAATAGGAGTCTCATAATTCAAAAAAGGGACAGAAATTCTAACAAGAAGTCAGGGAGAGCTCGTGGATCAAACGCCGCAGATTTCTCTACAAGCTGAAAGCATTCAAGCACTCAAGTATTTCTCTAGAAGTTCTAGAGATCCAGACGAAGATTCAAGACCAAGCTCAAAAGCCCTTGAATTCAAGTCCAAGTCAAAATCAAATCCATCAAGTTCAAGATCAAGCTCAAAAGCCCTTGGATTTATTGTTGAAAAGACGAATTGGAGGAATCATAGAGATTGTAACACTCATATTCTGAAATTAAATACAACAATTGTTGTGATATCTTCCTGTCTTGATTATTATTTTCTTGACGCGAATTTTATTGTCTACAAATTCTGGCACGCCCGGTGGGACAATCTCTACCCCTCATCTCAACTTTTCGACAATCAAAGCTCAAGAACATTGAAATGACTTCAGAGAAGATCAACTCCAAGGTTGCTAACTCCAAGTTCTCTGCTGATGTGGATAGCATCCTCGACATTACCTTTGGTAGCATTGGACCAGTTACGAGGAGCAAAGCAAGCATGTTGGGACAATAAGCACTCCAAGTGTCGTCCGCAACAACTCCTGTTTTTGGATCTTCATCCCCAAAAGGAGCAAGATCCTCTACTAATACATCGGAGGAAGGAAGCAGCATTGCTAAAAAGATTAAGAAGACTCTAGCTCTACTTGATCTCTCTGGATCCAAGCACTCTGCTATGAAGGAAGATGATGATACTTCAAGTGACGGATCCTCTCCACTCACACCACATGAAGTAGTCCAGTCAAAGATCAACGTATGCAATAATCCATGCTATTGTCCAACATCCCCAACAATCATGCAAGCAATGGTAACTAACGCTTCATCAATGGAGGAGACACTAGCAAACTTGGCAAAGGTGATTGATGGCTTGGCCAAGCATGTGCAAAATCAAGACGCTCAGATTGAGAAGTTAATGGACAAGATGGATGGATTAATGGAAGGAGAATCCAGCCACGCACCTGGGAAGGGTCCAGAAGCACAGAAGACTGAACCTCGTGCAAAACAAGTACCGCCTACCAAGGAAATTCCAGTTTCTTCTGAAGGGATGATTCCGCTTGACCGACTAAAGGAGTTCATTGAAAGGACTATCAAGGATAAGTACAAAGTTGCTGCCAAGTCTTCTTTTGCTTACGGAAAGCCGTACACTACGAGAATTGATAGCTTCAAGATGCCCGCCGGTTATCAACCTCCCAAATTTCAACAATTTGAAGGCAACGGAAATCCAAAGCAACATGTTGCATATTTTGTTGATACATGTAACAACGTTGGGACTTATGGAGACTATCTTGTCAAGCAGTTCGTCTGCTTTCTCAAGGGGAATGCCTTTGACTGGTACATTGATCTTTAGCCTAATTCTATCAATAGTTGCGAGCAACTAGAGCAGGAGTTCCTCAATCGCTTTTATAGCATAAGGCGTACCATGAGCATGGTCGAGCTTACAAGCACTCGCCAGAGGAAGGGCGAACCAGTTATCGATTTCATCAACCAATGGAGAAATGTGAGTCTAAACTGCAAAGATAGGCTCAGCGAAGCTTTTGCGATAGAAATGTGTATCCAAGGAATGCATTGGGGGCTTCACTACATATTGCAAGGAATTAAGCCAAGGTCTTTTGAAGAACTAGCTACTCGTGCTCATGACATGGAGTTGAGCATGTCTTCCACTGGGAATAAAGTAATGCTTGTCTACGACCCTCGCAAAGGATAGGACAAGCAGGAACCCAAGAAATGGAGCAAGTTCATCCCCAAGAGTGACAATCAAGAATCCATGAACGTCAATGTCTTGCCTGTAAAGTTTACTACGAAGGTGAGAAAGAAGCAGAGTATGAAAACAACTTCCTTCCAAGACAACAAAAGCCGAAAGTATACCTTGAAGGAGATGCAAGAAAGAGAATACCCCTTCCTGGATTCTGATGTCCCTGAAATTTTTGATGAACTACTTGAGCTGAAACTCATTGAGTTACCAGAGATGAAGCGGCCCAATGAAGCTGGAAGAACAAACGACCGGAACTATTGCAAGTACCATCGACTTGTGGGTCACCCTCTTGAGAAGTGCTTTGTCTTCAAGGAAAAAGTTATGCAGTTGGCTAATGAGAACAAGATTCTGCTTGACGATGAGAAGGAGATTTCGAATCAAGTCTCTATCACCTTTGGTTCTCTCGATCCGGTCCAGATATGTAGCTTTGAAGAACATGAGAAAGGGTCATTGGAGGAAGATAAAACCCAAGTTAATGAAGCTGATGATGAAGGTTGGATTTTGGTGACTAGGCGAAGACGCCGTAAAACAAGTCCGCAAAAAGAATCATCTAAACAAGCAACTAGAAAGAGGATGGTTAGAAGACCAAGGAAGCAAGAATCAGTTGAGCATCCGAAAAAGCAAAAGTGAAGGTGAACTACCACCAGGAACCACGACGTCCCGTGACTTTGGAGGAATTCCTACTGAGTTGGTTCCGTAATAAGACTACTCGAGACAACATTGAGGCATCGTGCTTCAATACTGATAAAGAAGAAACAAAGGATGAAGGCCTATCAACGCTGTCTCTATCATCATATAAAAAGCCTGTTGAATCTTCTTTCCAAGAGGTCCAAGCATGTGATACAAGAATCACATTCATGGATGACGATATTCTACTTAGTGAAACACTACACAATCGCCTTTTGTACATGGTGGGTTATGCCCTTGAGAAGAGGATAAATAGAATATTGATAGATGATGGATCTGGAGTTAACATTCTTCCTATTCGCACAATGAAGGAACTTGGTATCACAATTGATGAACTTTCCGAAAGCCGCTTGATGATACAAAGATTCAATCAAGGGGGGCAACGAGCCATAGGTGCTATCAAATTAGATATCACCATCGAAGATTTGCGATCAAGTGCATGGATGCATGTCATCGACGCAAAGACTTCGTACAATATGTTTCTTGGCAGGACATGGATACACGAGAATAAATTTATCCCATCCTCCTACTATCAATGTTTGAAGTATCTCGAAAGCAGTGTCGAAAAGAAGATAGTTGCTGATGATAAGACATTTACTAAAGCTGAGTCACACTTCGTCGATGCGAAGTTCTATTTGAAGAACTACATTGTGAGAGAAGTAAAAGTCGATGACATCGCAACGACCAAGAGTGATAACATCGCAATTGAAAGAGATGATGAGATTATTGGAAAAGTTGAAGTTGGTGCTGAGGTGCCGCACTCCAGTCCAAATAAAGGGAACACCGTGTCTTTGAAGAAGAAGAAGAAGAAGAAGAAGAAGAAGAAGAAGAAGAAGAAGAAGAAGACAACTCCCGTGCTCTGCTATATTCCAAAGTTGAAGAAAGAGGAAGGTCAACCATCTGAAGCTCAAGAAAATATGCTAGGGGGGCTAACTCTTCCCATCAGACGAATTGATGCGATAAATTTGTCCTCAAAGCTACTTGGAGACTTCGTGGCTCAGAATCCGCCACAAAATATGGCACTTCCTACAAAACGTACAAATGAAGGCTTTGATCCAAATGCTTACAAGTTATTTGTCAAGGCTGGGTACAACCCCAACGAGCCATCAAAGTTAGGGAAACTTCCATCAGGAGCTAGCATGATGCAATCACGTGAAGGTTTGGGATTCAAACAACCTCAGCCAGTTCGCATATCCATAAGAAGGGAAAGTGCCAACTACATCATTGTGGAAGATGGGTCTGTTGCTTCCAACAAAAGGCCTTCAGTGTTTGATCGTCTTGGAAAGTTGGCCACAAAAGCTTCTGTATTTGAGAGATTAGGGCCATTGAAACTAAAGAAGAAAAGGAAGAACAAGTTCCACAGAGATTATCAAAGCGTAAAAAGGCTTGCTTTGCCTGGAACCCAGAGGGATATACAAAGTTTGATACCTTCTAGAATGAGACGACAAACAAAGCTTGTGGTTTCTTGCGGGGAGGTGCTAAAACAAAACTCTTACACTATGGTGTATACCAAGGAGCGTAATGATGATAAGGAAAGTGTAGGTTCTTTATATCATATTACTGCACAAAGTGATCAAGATACTTCATTTCAGATGGAGTTTGCCGAGAAGTTGGAGGACATCTCCTCGTGTTACCACATATCTTTCAATGATAGTGATCCTCAAGAGGATGAAGATGCCATAGATGCTCCTCCAGAACTTGAAGAAGGGGTGAAGACCACAGTAGACTCTTTGAAAGAAGTTAATCTTGGTACCAATGAAGACCCAAGGCCCACCTACCTAAGTGCTTTTCTAACAGGTGATGAAGAAGACATTTACATGGAAATACTCAAAGAATATAGGGATGTTTTTGCTTGGAGTTATAAAGAGATGCCTGGATTAGATCCCAAAATAGCAGTCCATCATCTGGCGGTCAAGAATGGTGCCCGTCCTGTTAAGCAGGCCCAAAGGCATTTCAGACGAGATTTGGTTCCTTCAATCGAAAATGAAGTCAACAAACTCATTGAAGCTAGCTTTATTCGTGAAGTTAAATATCCTACATGGATTTCGAGTATCGTTCCCGTGAAAAAGAAGACTGGCCAAATTCGAGTTTGTGTTGACTTCAGGGATCTTAACAACGCATGCCCTAAAGATGATTTCCCGCTTTCCATCCCAGAATTGATGATTGATGCTACCACTGGTTACGAGGCAGTGTCTTTCATGGACGGTTCATCCGGCTATAACCACATTCGCATGGCACCAAAAGATGAAGAGCTTGCTACATTTTGTACACCCGAGGGTATTTATTGTTACAAAGTGATGCCTTTCGGTTTGAAAAATGCTTGTGCCACATATCAAAAGGCTATGCAGAATATCTTTGATGATTTGCTTCACAAAAACTTTGAATGTTATGTGGATGACTTGGTGGTAAAATCAAGAAAGAGGAGCGACCACTTGCAAGACCTGAGAATGGTGTTCGAGCGACTTCGGAGATATCAACTTCGAATGAATCCATTGAAATGTGCCTTTGGAGTTACTTCTGGAAAATTCCTTGGTTTCATTGTTCGACATCGAGGAATCGAAATTGATCAAGCCAAAGTTGATGCGATTTTGAAAATGCCCGAGCGTCGAAACATTCTTGAGTTAAAAAGTCTGCAAGGGAAGCTAGCTTACATTAGGAGATTCATTTCGAATTTAGTTGGAAGGTGCCAACCATTCAGTCGTCTCATGAAGAAGGGCGCCCCTTTCAAGAGGGACGAAGCATGTACTAATGCCTTCGAGAATATCAAGTCATATTTGATGAAGCCTCCAGTTTTAGTAGCCCCTGTACTTGGAAAACCATTGATACTATATATTTCAGCACAAGAAAGGTCGGTTGGAGCGTTATTGGCCCTAGAGAATAGTGAAGGGAAATAAAATTCTCTTTACTACTTGTGCAGAATGATGACACCAAATGAGCTGAATTACACACCAATTGAAAAGATGTGTTTGACTTTATTCTTCTCGGTTCAAAAGTTGAAGCATTACTTTCCAGCTCATAGTGTTCATCTTATTTCCAGGGCAAATTCCATTAAGTTTGTGATGTCAAAACCAGTCCTCAGTGATCGACTAGCAAGGTGGTACCTCCAGTTTCAACAATTTGAGATCACATACATCCCTCAAAAGGCTGTAAAAGGACATGCATTAGCGGACTTCTTGGCGGATCACCCGATACCTGATGATTGGGAGCTAACCGATGAACTTCCTGATGAAGATGCAATGGTCGTTAAAATTCAACCTTCGTGGAACATGTACTTTGATGGTGCTTCACAACGTGATAGAGCTGGTGCTGGTGTGGTGTTTGTTACTCCGCAAGGAGAAGTTCTACCATACTCCTTTACTTTGACACAATGTTGCTCCAACAATGTCGCTGAATACCAAGCACTAATACTTGGAATTGAAATGGCAGCTGACATGAAGCAGTTGCAGTTACAAGTGTTTGGTGACTCTCAGTTGGTGATCAATCAACTCCTGGGAAGTTATGAAGTCAGGAAGCCTGAATTACTCCCCTATCACGATTATGCTCAGAAGTTGATAGGATGGCTTAGTGATGTGACTCTTCAGCACGTTCCAAGGAAGGAAAATAAGAAAGTCGATGCTTTAGCTGCTCTAGCTTCAACACTAACTCTGCCAGATCAAACTCAAGTGACTATATGCCAAAATTGGGTAGTACCTCCACCAAATGAGGACGAAGGCGCGGAAAGTGAGCTTGAGCATCTCGTAGTTGTTTCTGAAGCTGCAAAGGAAAACTGGCGACAACCCATAATTGACTACTTAAGTTATGGGATACCGCCAGAAAACTCAAGAAGAAAAATAGAGATTCGTCATCGTGCACCTCGATTCCTTTACTACAATGATACCTTATATAGAAGATCTTTTGAGGGGGTACTCTTGCGATGTTTAGGGGAGGATGAAACAGTCCAAGCTTTGCAAGAAGCACATTCAGGAGTATGTGGATCACATCAATCTGGACCAAAGCTCCATTTCCACATAAAAAGGATGGGATATTATTGGCCAACGATGGTGAAAGATTGCTTGGACTATGCTCGAAGATGCAAGGCTTTCAGTTTCATGCGAATTTTATACATCAGCCGCCTGAAGCATTACACCCAACCATCGCATCTTGGCCATTTGACGCTTGGGGGTTGGATGTCGTTGGTTTGTTGCCGAAATCTTCTGGTGGACACTTGTACATCTTGGCTGCAACCGATTACTTCTCAAAATGGGCCGAAGCTATCGCTCTTAAAGAAGTGAAGAAAGAGGATGTTACGAACGTCATCCAAGTAAACATCATCTACCGCTTCAGCATTCCTTGTTACATAATAACGGACAATGGCAAGCCATTTGATAACAAATTGATGAACAAGATTTGTGTTCTCTTCGGCTTCAAGCAGCGTAAATCTTCTATGTATCATGCTGCCGCTAACGGTCTAGCTGAAGCGTTCAAGAAGACTTTGTGTAACTTGTGGAAAATGTTTGTCTCCAAGTCCAAACAAGATTGGCATGAACGAATGGAAGAAGCTTTGTGGGCATATAGGACGACTTACCGCACACCAACGCAAGCAACCCCATATTCGCTTGCTTATGGAGTTGAAGCAGCCCTACCACTTGAGCGCCAAATACCGTCTTTACGACGTGCTATTCAAGAAGGGCTCATCGAAGAGGAAAATGCTCGGTTGCGTCTTGCAGAGTTAGAAGCACTTGATGAGAAAAGGTTGGAGGCTCAACAAAATCTTGAATGTTATCAAGCCCGTCTATCTCGTGCCTTCAACAAAAAGGTTCGCTTGAGGTCCTTCCAAGTGAGAGATCAAGTCCTTGCAGTAAGAAGGCCCATCATCGTTTCCCATAAGTCTGGGGGCAAATTCACCTCAAAATGGGATGGACCATATATCGTACAAGAAGCATATTCAAGTGGCGCTTACAAGCTTGTTGATGCGAATGACCTGAGGATCGGTCCTATCAATGCAAAGTTCTTGAAGAAATACTATCCTTCAAGTAAGATGACGCTCCTTAAGGCACGAGCATAAACTGCATGCAACTCCTGGCCCGCAAGAGTATAAACTGTACACGGCCCAAGAAAATGTCCGCTAGGTTGAAAATCTCGCAAGAGGAGGCCTAGGCAAAAGTTAGGACACAAAAAAAATATCCGCTAGGTTGAAAACCCCGCAAGGGGCAGCCTAGGCAAAAGTTCGGACACCAAAAAAAAAACTCATTCTTTCCGAACTACGGTGTAACTTGATCCTCTTCACCGAGGTACGTAGGCACTTAGAGTTTTATTCTAAGTTCAATCGCATGAGTCAAAAAAAAAACGCATCCCCCTATGCGTTGTTCAAAATGAAGTTCGCCTGACCAGGCGCATGGTGATCGCACATACAAGCATCCTTTTGCTTCAATTTGGACTTTCACTAAATATAAGTAGTCCAACGAAGGCAAATCTCCATGAAAAATGGGTTTCTTCAATGGAATGACTGTAATCTCTTAGCAAGTGGTTAAATCAAGGAGTTAAAGTCTGCAAAACCATTGGTCTCCAAATTGAAGGCCTCAAATCTGGCAACTCTTTGAGTTGAAGTCCAAAGCCATCACAATTGCAAGGCGAAGCCTTCAAATATGTTAGTCTTCAACCTGAAGTTTTAAATTCACCATGTCTGCAAGTTGAAGTCTTAAAATACAACAATCCTTCAAGTTCAATCCTTCAAATCCGTCAAGTTTTCAAGTTGGAATAAAAAATATCTAAGGTGGATTTCCCGAATTTATATGGGATGATCCAAAGGGTTTCCAACTTTGATTTTTTGGTACCTATTAGATTAGTAAGTCTAGTTTCCTGAGAATTTGGCGGCTCATGATTTTGATGTTCCTACATCGAGATATGAATTTTCTCGTCGAAACTGTGCAAATTTGAAACTATCAACGTTTTAGCATGTATTGTCAACTTCTTGAATTTATCTGGAACTATTAAGATTGTTGTTGGCGTTGATTTTTGGACACATGCTAGATTTATGAGTCTAGTTTCTTGTAAATTTTGCGTCTCGTGATTTCAACGCCCCTACGTCGAGATATGAATTGTTTGGCGAGACTGCTCGAATATGAGAAATATTGGCGTTTCAGCATGTAGAGCTAAATTCTTGGATTTATCTGGGATGATCTATATGTTTGTCGACTTTGATTTTTTGACACATGCTAGATTTATGAGTCTAGTTTCTTGGGAATTTTGCGGCTCGTGATTTCAACACCCTACGTCGAGATATGATTTTTTTGGTGAGACTGCTCGAATCTGAGAAATATTGGCGTTTTAGCATGTAGAGCCAAATTCTTGGATTTATCTGGGATGATCTATATGTTTGTTGACTTTGATTTTTGGATACATGATATATTCCTAAGTCTAGTTTCTTGAGAATTTCGCAGCTCATGGTTTCAACGCTCCTACATCGAGATATGAATTTTTTGGCGAAACTGCGTGAATCTGAAACTATCGGCGTTTCAGCATGTAAAGCTGCCCGCAAGAACTTCAAGACATGAAAAACAATGTTTAAGAGAAATGAAAGCCTGACACAGCGGCAATGTGCAACGAAACGAGTAAATGATCCTTGATGTTGAAGCACAAAAAAAGATATCAACGAGAATTGCAGTATAAAGCAAAATGTGAGAAGATTTTATTACTATCAAGAACATCAACTAATCAAATGCAAGAAAGCAAAAGGAAAGCAAGTAAAAAAAAAACAATTTTTCGTACAAGCTAATCTAGACAGAACTTATAGTTGACTAAGTCTTGAAGGTTATCCTTTAAGTATCGCCCCTTCTCTTCTACGTCGGCCGAATTGTTTGTAGTTGCCTGGGAGACATCAACACATCTACGGTATTCATCTTCAGCAGCTGAGACTTTAGATTTGAACTCCTCAACATCCTTCTCTGTAGTGTTTCTGAGGGCTCGTAGCTCCTTCACTTTCTTCTTCACTGCCTTAAGACATCGACGAGTAGCAGATAGCTTTTTGGCCTTCTCATCTTTTTCAGTTAAGACAAGATCAAGATGTTCCTTGGCTCTTACAAATGATTCTGATTTTTCAACTTCTGCGGCCTTATCAACAAGAGCTGATCGTGCTTGGTCATAGGAAGTGGCAAGCTCAAAGAAATAATCCAATAGTTTCTTCAAAGGGGAAATATCCAAGTCCTTTCCATCCATCTCCTCGAGGATCACTTTCATCTCATCTTGAAGAGAAGATGCACAATCCACAGAAAGGTTGGAGAATTTAGCTTGGATCTTAGTCCAGGCCTCCAAAACGAAATTCTTTCGAAGAGTCATCACAACCTTTCTTCCATAAAAAACGGACATAGTTGTTGCTGGTGGTTTGCGAGAACTGAGTCCCAAATTTGGTTTAGACCTCCCATGGGAAATAGAAGTGGCCTCTCGCTCTGATTTAGATGTTGGAAGTGATCCCCGTGAGTCTGCCCTGCTACAGATTCACTACTATCTTGAGGCTTGCTTTGGTGAGAAGCCACAAAAATATTGACGTTGCTTGGCTGCATAGAAATAATAAAAAATCAGTAAACTCGTTCAAGTGTCACGGAGCAGCAGGGAAATTTAAATCATTACCTCTTTAGTACCTGTCAAAGTCCTTGAAGAACTGCTATCGCTGTCATGAATCTCTACCGCATGCGAAGTAGTGTCTCTTTGCTCGTCTATAGGTGGTCTGAATCTCTTCAGACAACGATCCCCATGACTGCTATCACTTTCGTCTTGTGGTGTTCGATTTTTAGAAGCTTGATAAGCCTGAGGAAGCATCTTCTCTTTTTGAACATCTGTACATGGAGGCCCTTTGCTTTTGTGTGGCAAAACTGCTTTAGACTTTAAAGCAAGAGATTTATCAGCGAAGACCTCTTCATTATGCTCTTGAAGAATGTCTGTAATAGGGCCAACAGCGGCCACCAACGATTGAAATTTGTCTTCGAGATATTTCCCATGCACTTTTTCCCACCAGGATTTATACTCGGACAAAGAGAGCTTTCTCACATTAGACGTAGTGTTAGGGAAAGTTGCCTTCGACATGGATTTTTGGGACACACAAATTTGAGAGAATCTAAGTCCTTCAACTAATGAGGCACTGCGAATATCACTTTCCAAGACGCCAGGAGTGTCCTGATTGAATCGGTGCAGACTATATGGCTCGAAGATATAGGAGTCCTCACTCCTCAAAGGAAGGTAATTAAAACGAAGGCTCATAAAGTAACTCACCTCCAACTCTGGTTCCTTGCCATTGTCCACAAAATAATGAGGACGGGACCTATTTGGCATAGTAGAAGTCCAAGAAATGCTATCTCCTCGATGAACGCGTTTTCTTGCATGCTCCCCGTCAAAATATTTTGCAGCACCTTCTCCAGAATATACTACTATTAACAGAACTGATGGTCCGTTAGGAAGTGCAAAATGCGTCTTGAAGTAGTGAGCAAGCCAACCATATAAATAATGAATGGGCAATGACACTTTAATTTGCTCAAGTTGCGATGACTTGGAAATCTTCGCTAAACCATTGTAAATGTTTGATAAGACTGGGGCTGCAAGACTAATTACTCGTTTATTTGCCATCATGGCCGCCATTCTAAAGGTCCCCGGTCGAATGAATTCACCATCTTTAGAGGGAAATACAAAGGCGCACAACCAACATGATAAGGAGGCTGTTAAATATGTATCATCCCTTTGTTCATGATCTACTCCAAGTTCGGAAAACATTACTTCATCTGCACTTGACCACTCGGCTGCTCTAGGTATAGCTCCAATTGGATTATATGTTGACTTCAAGTGAGCAGACTTTTGCTCCTTCCGTGGTGGAGCAGGTTCGTATTTCAAAGCTCTTTTGCACCAAAAATTTATCCACTTGCTCAAAGGCACCCTTGGATTATGAATCTCACCTTCTTGAAGATATTGAAAGGCTACGAATAAGTGCTCACATGTTTGGGGAAGGAACCTTTCGTTATTCTCATTAGTACCTGTAAGCTCCTTAGCTTCGGGCACTATTTCTTCGTAAGGGGAACCACCAATGGGTAGACCTCCAATGACGTGTAAATCCCAAAGGGATATTGATAGCTCTCCAACGGATGTAAGCAATATATTTGTCGTTGGACACCAGGCTTCAAAGAATGCTTGCAATACGTTTGAATTGCAATCATAGGTGAACAGGGAAGCATAAATAGCATCATATATTCTCGTTGTCTTCAAAGTTTTTTGACTTCTGCCAAACACATCTTCAGCCCATTCTCAATATCCTGGTGTATGATGATATTCACGGTCAATTTTCATGGTTCCTGATCCCTGTTGACACCCAATTTTATCCCGCCTTACCTCCAAATATTTATTTGCATTTCTAATATATTTCAATAGCTTAAGAATGGTCATTTATACTTTACTGAAAATTTTAGCTTTCTATTAATATCGTCGTTTTCATTATCCAATCATCATCATCATCACCACCATCATCACCACCACCATCATCATCATCATCACTTTTAACATGTTTATTTACCGTCTTATGCATACACGCATCACATTTATTTTATGCAATTAAACAATAGCATTTATTTACTGTTAAACTTTAAAATATTATCGCACGGCTATTACAACATCGGATAATTTTATTTAGTAATAAATATATTTTATAGTAAGTAATATTTTAGTACACGTTGATATATAATTAATGGAAGAAGATCTTTTATTTAAATTTAGAAGCCCAAATTGTTTCTTTCATTTAGCCAATATTAGCCCAAATCCGAGCCCAATCAACCCACAAATTTTTTCGGACCAGCCCATTGTCACCTAAAATAATACCCAGCCCAAAAATTATCAGCCCAAATCATAACTAGTCCGCTACCCGTTTTAACCTACCCGACCCGACCCAATTTTTTTTATTTTGTTCATCATCTAAACCCTAAATGAATACAGTCGCGCCTCTTCTTTTCCCTTTTCCCTTTCCCCTTCCCTCTCTCTTATTCAACGCAAACGGAAAAATCACAAAAGCCTTTTGTTCCTACAGGTCATGCATGGCCATTTCGGGGAAAGGAAATTAATGCTTGTCCTTTCCCCGTCATTTTTCAACCGTTGTAAGTTGTCTTCTTCTTTCTTTTTCTGTTTTCAATCTGAAGCCATTTTAATAGGTTTCGTCCATTTGTGAGTTTGAATACTTGCTCGTGATTGGTCGGTCAATATTGGAGGGATTTTTCCATCCATTTCGGCTCGCCTCACAACAAGAACGAAAAAGGGATCTAGGGTTTACGAGGTTCTATATAAAGAATCCCACCCCCAGTGTCATGGGAGTTTTTGTTTTAATCTGAGGGAGCATACTAAAAATTTCGATTAAAAGCTTTAAAATTTAGCCTTATTTTAAAATCCAGTTTCCAGTAGAATCGATACCGAGTTTGGTTTGATTTCCCTTCGTTTTAAATTCTCTTTTGTTTCGTTGTGTTTGGGTGTTGAGGGTTGCACTCGAAAAGGGTCCGAGCATCGTTCGCGTGCAAGCATAGACCTTAGATTCGAGCCCCTGTTCACTGCACCCGAAAAAGGTAATCTTCCTCCCTGTTTTAGTATTAAATATTCATTCATATGCTAATTATGTGCTTAGTTTTAGTTACCTGCTAATTATATGCTTAGTTTTGGTTGATTATGTCTGTCTTCTTATTATATGCTTAGTTTATGATTAGAGGTTATTAAGTTTCAGTTTATGATTGGTTTATTACTTTATTTTAGCTTGATTAAGTAGGTTATTAGTAGAGTCATGATGTTGTCGATATCATTTAAGTGGATGTATTAACCCTCTTTACATCATGCCCCCTTCTTGGGATAAACTTAACCATGTTGAAGAGTATTTCTGTCCTATCTATGTGTTTGTTATTAGCCTAAAACATGCCTAATCTTGATTTAATGGGTTGAATGGTTAGTTAACATGGCACTATGCCTATCCTAGCTTTGTTTAAGTATACTATTAGTTCAAAATCTGAGTTAACTATATCTTAGTAGTTAGCCTTTATCATGCTTGTTTAGACCATATTTGGATATAGTCGTCAACTGTCAACTTCTAGATCCTGATTTTCCATTAAGCTTCAGTGTGTTTACGTAGTTTAGATTCTAGTTTTGCCCCATTATGATTTAAATGAGTCTGTTTGAGTGAAAAAAGATTCCATAGGCCCATCTCTGGTTGATATCCTGCAAGTATGTGTTTGTGTGCTACATTTTTGGTGTTGTCCTTGGCTTAACATCCTATCCAGCTTATTTTTGTTAAATTCTGGTTTTAACTGGTCAGGCATGTTTAATGAATCTTGCATATATGTTAGTTAGTCATGAGCCTAGGTGTTTAGAGATCATGACCCTATGCATTCATGCTGTTCACTCCTGGTTTGTATTGAATCACTATATACTAAGCTTAGATGGATGTTTAATTCTGAAAGTCTGTTAGATATAACTGTAAGTGTGGTAGTTTCATATTATTAGTCATCTTGTCCATAGCATCCATGTTTGAGTCTGATGTGCCACTTAGTCCTGTTAAATGACATTTGATTTGTTGTTTGAAGTTAAACCTGCATATTCTGTTTTGGTTCTTTCTTAGTTATAAGTTGGTCACCAATGTGCCTAGTTGACTGTGTGTATGGTGAAGTATCATCCCCTCTCAGTTGGCATAGTCTCATGCCTCTAACACATCTGCATGATCTGCATATAAGTTGTTTAAGGTTTAGCATGCCTCTGTGTTGGTTTAAGTGTGCCTGATTTTTTTTTAGTGATAAAGGGGAACAAATCTTCTGAAATAGGACATGTTGTTTCTTAAAACTGCATGCTTAGCTTCCCTCCATCTGAAAACTGAAACATATTCTTATCCTCGTTTCATATCATTGAATCCTTGTGTGTTGGCCTTGGCTTTGTTTGGTTTGAATTTGAAGGATGAAGGTGTTTGTTTTTCTAGTGTTTAAATGGATTCATGGTTAGAATGAGCTGCTGTATTGTGAACCCTTTTTTTTTTTTTTTAGAATTCTAATCTGATTCAGATCTTTATGAATGCTGCGGTGATTCTGTGCTTGTTTGAATTCTTATATGTTATGCATTGCAAGTATATTGTGTTTGATTATGTATATGTATGTATATGACCAATATACCTTAGCTAATACATTTATGGGGAGATTAGTTGGTCATTATGGATTAAGCTTGAACCCTTCCTGGTGTTAGCCATGCTTGGGATTCATGAAATCCCTTGGAACTTGTGCAGCATCGGGAAGACGGGGGCAAAAACTTTCCAATATTGACCTTCTAAGCATCCTTATGAATGTGTATACACGAGGCATACTTAAATATACATAATATATACATAAATCACTTGTTTGTCTCGAGTGTTGAAACTGCTCTATTAAGTTGGCATGTCAAGGTTCTGCTCCTGTTTATTATTTACGTGATGTTCTTATTTTGTTTTCGGCCATTGCTTTCTTTTTACTTGAAGTACAAATCTTGTAAATCCTCACTGTACTAATCCTTTTTCTTTCATTTTTATGCATTACCCTCTCGTATGAGTCCAAGGGGTTCGTCTTCTTCCCGCATTCGATGTTGGGCTAAAGCCCAACGTGATATCCTTCTTGAGTCAACCCCTATCCGCAGTGTAGAAAAAGGATTTTGGGCCAAAGCCCATATGGCAGAAACAGATCGCAGCAGTGGCCTAAAATGGGCCAGATCCATTTGATCATATTTGTCCCCTCTACTTTATTTTCTTTTGTGTATTTGATTTGTATTGCATGACTAACATTTTACCTTGTTTTGTTTTCTTAGCTTAGATGAATTCTAGTGGAATACATGGGGATCGTAGTTGTTGAAAGATTAAATGTGATTATTTAAAAACTTGAAAATATGATTAAATGTTTAATTAATCGTTAACATCTATAAAATTTATAGCTAAACGAAATAATTTCCTAGAAAGACGCCAAAGGCTAAATAATAACAACATCTTTTCAAACAAATCATGTTGACTTCATAATATTTTAAAGGATGAAGGCTTGGATCATTTTTTAGCATACATCAAAATTCCCTCAGACTTCTGACGATTTCCTCATATTTTAATACCATAAAATTTTACTAATATTAATCTTATAATGATTTTTTTTTTTCAAATTGTTAGTTGGTATAACTTATTTTCCTCAAATATTTATAAAACATTGCACAATCCAGCGCTTTCTTTAGTTTATTTATAACTAAAGTCTTTTATGCAAATTATTATCTTTTTTACAAGTCTTATTTTAAATAGCATTATTATACTTCCATTTATAACCTTAGCAACACTTACAGGCTATTTTATTAAATATTTAAAATGTTATATTTGCATTTTAGCCTTAATTAATTAACCTAAGTTTGGTCGGTAACCGTATTTTTAACGGATTTTAAAGGATGCCTTACCCCTTCCCTTTAAGATCATTAAGAACCCTTACCTAGAATCACATTAATTAAGCAGACCATTAACGGAGGTTTAGTTTAGCTTTACCTTAGTTAATATTTAGGTGTCCTAATTCACCATTAAAACAATTAGGTGACGACTCCTTAAAATAAACAAATAGGAATCACCAATATGTTGTACTCCGATTTGACCCGTTTAAAATGGGGTATAACAATCCCCAATGTACTTGTCCTCGAAGTATTCGACGTCCTAAACAAGGAAGGGTGCCCGCAACGTTCGACTTGCGATGGTTAGGATTCTGAAGGGACCACATTGTTGACGATCGATTAGAGCCTTGGTTGTGTTCTGAAGTCCAATTTAGCATATGGAGAGAATTCCTCAAAGATGGCCACGGACCAGCGTACCAACCGACCAGTGGAATATAAGTCAGCAACTTGGTTAAGATTTCGCCATTTTCAGCTTCAATAATGAGATACTTATTTTTGGAGGACGGAGACGTATAATCTCTGAAGTGAACCATCTCTTCAAACTGCATGAATAAAAGAAGCTTGGTTAATCACAAGGTTGAAGTTGATCGAATTCATGTAAATAGGACTTGTGAGTCTTAAGGTGTCGGAGGCAATGTTAATCTCTCACACCCTAAGCCGATTGTTTTGTGAATGTATTGTTAAAAGGAGCGCAAATTGTCAGTGTCAAAGTGTCGGAGGTAATATTATTCTCTCGCACTCTAAGCTGATTGTTTCTTGCATACGTCATCAAAAGGGTCTTTACTTGTCAGTCTTAAAGTGTTGGAGGTAATATTAATCTCTCGCACTCTAAGCTGATTGCTTCTTGCATACGTCGTCAAAAGGATCTTTATTTGTCAGTCTCAAGGTGTCGGAGGTAATATTATTCTCTCGCACCGTAAGCGGATTGCTTCATGAATATATCAATAAAAGGATGTCGCATGTCAGTCTTAAAATGTCGGAGGTAATATTATTCTCTCGCAAATTAAGCTGATCTCTTATAAACTTTATATGCTGAACCTACAAAAGAAGTGAGAAGAAGAAAGACACCAAATAAAAAACACAGAAAAGGAAGAGGAAATTATACTCACCGTGAATCGAGAATGCCGAATGTCAAAATAACGGAAAATATGCTCCTATTTATAGGTGGTGGCTATACCGGCGGTAAGACTCTAGTTGGGTGGAAATAGGAGCAGTTATTGGAGTCCATAAAGGACAAGGTGTCCTAACCCAATTGAAAATCCTAAACCTACGGGCACACGTAGAAAGTGAATAATATAACACTTCTGATTTGAGCCAAAAAAAAAAAAAAAAAGGAGGGGAAAGGAGGTTTGTAGGGCCCATGTCACTACATTGAAGATTTTTACGTGAACCGAAAAAAAAAGAAGGGTGTCTATTCTCATGCAATTTTGACACACTTGCAATTTTTGCAACTTAATGTTCCAGCGTTGATCTAAATGGTCAAAGAAGAATTATGACATGGGTGTTTGCCTAGCAATCTGAGTAAAATACTTTGTGGAGGGACAACTACGTTATGTGTAAGTTCATAATGGTATATACCAATAATGTATTCCAAGAAAGGAAAAATTGGTATTGTACAATTACTTCAAGGCTAGTCACGAAAAAATTTGGTAATATTACCTCGACAAGTCTTGAAGTAGGGGCATTTGTGAATAAAGAAATTTTATTAAATTTAATTCACAAGAATTTCGGATCATAATAAATTCAAAACATTAGTCCAATCAAATATTATGGATTAATATAAATTTGAATTAATTATTTAAGTCCAATAAATATGGATTTAATTAAAGGTCTGATTTTATTGGGCTAGTCCATTAATTTGGGCTATAAATAATGAGCCCACTTTGTCAAGTTCAAGATGTCATCTTATTCAAGAGGCCCAAATTGGTGTCACATGTCAAATGACGTGGCACGCCAAGTCAAACGAAGGAGCCAATAGGATCATGCCACGTGTCAAAATGATGCAGCATGCCTGGTCAAATCAAAGGCCAATGAAGATATGCCACGTGTACAAATGACATGTTCTGGCCAATCAAATATCGGCATGTCAGTTTAATTCTGATTGGTCGAAAGAAGCCTGTCCTTATCACAACTCCTCCATCCTACAACTATAAATAGGGGTCTCATAATTCAGAAAAGGGACAGAAATTCTAACAAGAAGCCAGGGAGAGCTCGTGGATCAAACGCCGCAGATTTCTCTACAAGCTGAAAGCATTCAAGCACTCAAGTATTTCTCTAGAAGTTCTAGAGATCCAGACGAAGATTCAAGATCAAGCTCAAAAGCCCTTGAATTCAAGTCCAAGTCAAAATCAAATCCATCAAGTTTAAGATCAAGCTCAAAAGCCCTTGGATTTATTGTTGAAAAGACGAATCAGATGAATCATAGAGATTGTAACACTCATATTCTGAAATCAAATACAACAATTGTTGCGATATCTTCCTGTCTTGATTATTATTTTCTCGACGCGAATTTTATTGTCTACACTTAATTCTCCAAAATAAAAGAAAAAATGGCTAAAATGACGAGATTTATGGTAACATACTCATATTTTTCACGAGTCCTATTACTCACTTACTTTTTTTCCGAAATGAAATTATTACCACCCTGAGAGCTGACTTGGCAAGCAAGCATGCTCACTCTCCAAGGCGCGTGAAAGACAAAAAAGTGAGTCAAAATTTGACTTCTTTGTACACACGTAATGTTTTATTGGGCACGTAACTGATTAAACGTATTATTTAACTTAACTATCATATTTTCTTAAACACCTTCCCCTTTAAACAGACGTCGTAGCCACCAAACTCCTCGCCAGAAAAAGACAAAATATGAAAGACAAAGGAGCATTATGCGACATTTGTCTCCTATTTAACAACTAACAAACTATCAGAATAATGTCATGATTTCTCCCATTCATTTCCTCCTCCATTTAAAAATATGTAATTCTCAGTGCATTTCATTAAGCTCTTGCTGGTAATCGGTATACTAGACACTAGCTTTTAACTTCTTCTTTTTCAATTTTCAGGTAACATAATCAAATCATTTTTAGTTTGAATGTAAATCATCTACCTTAGGAGCAAGGAGGCTCACGAGAAAATTATCGTTAGCCGAAAAAGATGGAGTCCAAATTTAGAGAACCCCGACGAATTATGCTAAACAATTAGAACCTCTTTTCAAAACTCTCCTCAACCCTGCCACCTTTCCTACCACCGTGCCTGCCCCACAACCATCTTCTCTACACCTTAACCTGCTCAACCAAATTCTATTCAAATCTTTTCTTCTTCATCAATGCTGTTGCAGGTAGTTTTCCTCTTCGAGTTAATAACCATGATTTTTAATACTAATGAGAAAGCTTGAGAGATGTGTTTGGGAACTTGACCACAATGTGAAAATAAAGGGGGGAGAAAGTCTTGACAGGAGCTTAAAAATTTCTGGTTGTGCTGGGATGATTTCTTGATGAGAAGTGAAGGTCAAAGAAGAAAGTGAAAAACAAAGGGAGGAGAAAAAAAATTTAATAATAAAATATACATGTAAAAGCTCTTGCAAAACACCACCCCGAGACTCATATGGTTAGTTCTGCCACCTCAGCTCTCGGTGATAATAATTTGAATTTTGAAAAAAGTCAGGGGAGATAGGACACTCATAAAGTATGAGTGTATCACTGTAAATCTGATCATAATTTAGATGTCATTTTAGTCATTTTTCCAAAATAAAATAAATAAAAAAGAGAGAAGAAACTAGGAAAGTAAAACATTCTAGTTTAAATATTATTAATTGCATCTTAAATAGGTTTTCCCTAACCAATATAAACATTACCATAACCAATAAAAATCAATTGTACTTAAAGAGCACAAAAACTGCCTAACCACCTTCCAAGAAGGGTGCTAGAAAGCTTAAACCTCCAACAAAACAAAAACCAGCCACCAGTTACAAAGAATCTTCTATGTGAACCTCTTATATCTATGAGATCTTTTGGACATCTTAAGAAGATCCACCCTTTCTACAATTTCCTTCTTAATTTTCTCTACTACTGTCTCAGAATGTACATTTACATTCCTGATTAATTTTCAGTTCCAGCATTCTCATAAGTACTGCCACAACTTCCTTTAAGAACTGTTTCCTGTGCTTCCTCTTTATACTTTCTAGTGTCTACTTGATTCCACCTTCTTGGAGGCGAACATACATTCATTGCAAAAGCTTTGACCTCACCTGCTTGGTCCATTCACATTCAGCAAAAATATGTAGAGGTGTCTCAATAATCTGTCTGTCACATAAGCAACAACTAACATAATCAACTAGAATGTACAAAAGAGCCAGTCTATCCTTAATTCGGATTCTGTTCTGCATTGCTACATGATAAATCTATGTTTAGGCGGTGGAGCTGAGATCCAAATCAAGTTATGTCGAAGAGCAGCCCATAAATTTCCCCATTGTTGCATCGATTAAGTCAAGGAAGAAGGAAGAGACGAAGAAGAGAAATACAAAATATCCGACAAGAATGAGTTCGGATTTTTCAAAAATAAGTGAGATGAAACACTTATATTTTCCTCACAAGAATGAAAGACGTGGACAACATCTCGACCCTCCAATACTTATTTGATGATTAAATGTGAGGCACTGGATCAAATATTACAGCTGGTTCAGAATAATACAGCTAGTACAAAAATGGAAGGATCTAGAAATATGATCACATGACCAACACGTTTTAGCATCATTAGTTATTTATAATTTGTTATAAACTATACAATAGGAGTAGGACAAGTGTACAAAGTCCATGTATTTCCTTTTCTTATTTTCTTTATTTTCTTGTACACATACTTGTATAAATACAGGCAAGGAAAATCAATAAAATTACACAGAATCATCTTCTTCAAAACCTAACATGGTATCAGAGCAGTGAAAGCTCGATCCATTTCAAAACCAAATAGCTTCTTCTTGTGATTCAAGATGACTCAAGGAAACACAACCTCAACAACCACGAGTGTTGGAAATGCTGTCACCATCAATTCAAACCAGCCATACTATCTACACTCTTCAGATTCACCTGGGATGAGCCTAGTCAACACTGTGTTTGATGAAAGAGGCTTCCTAGGCTAGAGGAGATCAGTTTTGATAACTCTTTCTGCAAAGAAAAAGCTAGGTCTCATTAATGGTACATGTAAGGAACCAAATCTAGACTCAAATAAGTACTCACAGTGGTACTGCTGCAATGACATGGTCACTGCTTAGCTCCTCAATTCATTGTCAAAAGAAATCAAAGACAGTGTAATTTATTCTAAAACTGCAATGGAACTTTGGGACTTCCTACAGAGCAGATTTGGAAAGTCAAATGGAGCTAAATTATATCATCTTCAAAAGGAGCTAAATGGTTTGGTTCAGGGAAATTCAGACATTTCAGGGTATTTCACTAACCTAAAAAGGTTGTGGGATGAACTAGACTCTTTAAATTGTGATGTGATATGCACTTGTGACTGCACATGTCAAGGGAAAGAAAAACTCACTGAATCTATTAAGGATCAAAGACTAATTCAGTTCTTAGTAGATCTAAATGATGTTTATTCACATGCTGGAGAAACATTTTAATGATAAACCCTCTGCCTAGTATGGATCATGCTTATTCTTTGTTGCTGCAAGATGAAAGCCAAAGAGAAATATATGTAAATTCTCATGTGTTTTTAGAGTCTTCTTCTTTTATGGTAACTAATCAGGGAAGAAACAATCACAAGTTTGGAAATCGGGTTTTCAAAGGTGTAAATAATTTTCAGAAATATGGAAACTATCCTAAAAAATTTGGAAATTCCTATCCTCAATCATACACTGAAAAGTTTAGAAACCCTCGGTCTAGAGGAAAGGGTAAGAGGACCAAATTTAACCCTAATGTAAGTTGCACTTATTGTTCCAAAGTAGGACATGTCATAGATGATTGCCATAGACTACATGGGTTCCCAGACGATTTTGAATTCAACAAAGGCAAGAATTATCAGAACCCTATTAAAGGAAATGCTGCAGTTGGTTGTGATGAGTTGCAAGAACAAAGAGAAACACATCATATTCAGGATTCAAACAACACTTTTCAGCATCTGAACAAGGTATAGAAAGCAGAGGTTGCTCAGATGTTCAGGCATTTGCAAATTGGACAACAAATGGCACAAACAGTCTCTACAACTCCAGATACCAATGCAATAGCTGGTACAATTCTTAAGTATTATGGAATTTTCTTATCAGTTTTCAATTCTAGCACCTGGATCATTGATTCAGGTGCATTAGAACATATGTGTTTTGATTCTAGCTATTTTTCTTGTTTAACACTCTTTCCTGTTCCTTTAAGTATTAGCTTACCTAATTCTTATTGTTACACCCCGCACTTTCAGAGCATGAGCATGACATGTACATCACCGTAGCAACGAAGTATCGGAGATGTCCCATGATGTTTTGGAAGATACAAGCCATGGGAAGTATGTAACAACGAAATAAAAAGACGAATTACGATCTCGTAAGTTGTAATCGGGAAAGAGTGTTTTGAAACACGAGAACATGGCCATTATTAGTAAAATAAGTGATAAATATCATGTATGGAGAGTTTCGGAATAGTTTGAGATCGAGCAAATTGAAGAAAATAAGTTCGACAAAATTTGAGAAAATGCTGGAAGGATTTTTAGTCAACTTTGGAGGCGCATATCTCCTAGTATATATGGCGTTTTAAGGTGTTTCAAAATCCAAAAATGAAGTTCGTCGAGTCTAGATTATACTGCAACAAACCGCTCGTTGATAGGACGTCGGAGTAGAGAATTATAGACGTTACAAACTGAACTGTCGCGCAGAACCAGGACGCTACAGCACTGCTACAGTACTGTAGCTACAGTGCCCGACCCAACTTATTATAAAAGGGGTCAAAACCCCCATTTTTCAGCTTAAAAATGGTCCAAAATGTTCCAAAACATTCCAGAAAAATCAGCAAGAAAAAGGGCCATTAAATCCCACATAAAAGTGAGGATTTTGAGTGAAATTTGAAGCTACAAGTACTAATCGAAGTCCGGGCAACGCATAGTCACAAATATGATTTCATTTTGGAGTTGGAGGGGCTTGGGAGCAAGTGAAAAATTGAAGATTTTGTTACTTTGGTAAATACAAGGTATGAATCATTAAATTTCTTTCTTTATCAACATGGAATAAGAAATAATTGCAAGAATAAATGTTATATTTTGTTGTGTTGAGGCTGTTGAATTATGGATTGAGGTTTGAAGAAAATTTTGGATAAAATATGTATATAATCATCTTGTAGAATGTTGAGGATGTTGTTATTGATGTGTTGGTATTAATTTCAACTTCCTTACGAAAGTAAAGATTATTAAATAGTTGTATCACAAGTGGGTTGGTTGAGAAATTTGGAAAATAGTGTGTGGGTTGTTTTGTGGCATATGTTGGTGTTGAAAATGATATTATGACTATTGGTATTGTTGTTGATGTTGTTGGTTATTGAATTGGAATTTCGGGCGAGGCATATAAACAGGGGAAATGCTGCCCGAATTTCGACAGAATCTAAAAGGATTTTAATTAAAGTTTCGAGACGAGCGTATGATGATGATTCTAATGATATTATGAATGGTTATATATGTAGATTACGAGGCTACAAATAATTCTTAAGAGAGGTGCAAGACGGGAAGTAAGTTAGAAGTCGATAATTTTCTTCCAGGTATGTTAAGGCTCGTCCCTTTCTTTCAAGGCATGATTTCTATGATTATAATTCCATAAATATTTTCATAGTATCCCAATTTCCAAAATCTAGATGTTCCGTGGCATAACCCTGTTCCTAATGATTTACGAATATTTTCCAAAATGTTCGTATTTCCTAGAACCCGATGCTTATGACTCCGTAAGCTCTCATGACAACAACGAGGGATATGTTTTACAATGCCAACGATGATGTCAAAATTGAGAATATTATTATGATGACTATGATGAGAATGAATCCATGCTTAAAGGTTCAAAGTTTAGAATTCCAACGACGATATAAGAATGTTGAGTTATTTACTGATTTCTCAATTTATTCATGGAGGATGACTAATTTCTTTTAAGATTCCAAAAATACATGACTTGATGCCTTATGAGATCTACGATCCTATTCTATGTTTTCTCTTAATTCTATTCTTCATCGATAGTCTCACCTTAAAATAATTGTTCCTTCAAGGTGAGACAAAGCGACGATGAGTATCCCATAATATAATCGGAGGCTACCGACCTTACGTCACTCCGATACAGTTGTGGTTTTTTATTGGGCTCTTATGCATGCTATATATATGTATGTATTTTCTCACACCGCGCCGCGCTATAGTCGGCCGGGCAGGCACGTTGATGTGCACACCACTGCAGTAGGCATGTTATGATATTGCCCCGGACGCGGGAGGCCTGGACGCAGGCTAATAATGATGATAACACCGCGCCTTAATGGCCGAGCATGTTACTATTTATATATCACACCGCGCCTTAATGGCCGGGCATGTTACTATGTATATGTATAGAAATGTTTTTTTTAAAGGCTAAGCATGCATGACATCCGCCCTACGAGGCATTCAAATGTACAGGTTATCTTTCTCATTCCTTGTTATTTTTCATATCTATGTTATATTGTTACTCATGCCTTACATACTCAGTACATTATTCGTACTGACGCCCCTTCTTGTGGGCGCTGCGTTTCATGCCATGCAGGTGCATACAGAGGAGTAGAGGATATTGCTAGAAGATGTTCCAGCTGGATTGGCGAGCTCCATTTCTTTCCGGAGTGTTTCCGAGTCAGAGTACCCATGTCATGGTATAATGATTTTATGTTAGAGACTTTGCAGACAGAGTCACGTATTTAGCCTGCCAGTCTTGTATGCGGCTACATAAGCCGATGTATTCATTATGCATCACTTTACGGATTTATATGATTACAAATTTTATTTATTCGAGAGAGATAAAAAGATTGTTTTTGTTAAGAGGTTTCCCTATGCATTTAAGTTCATGACTTAAGGATTATGAGTACAATAAGATCCAGTGGGTTCGCTCGGCTCTAAGCAAGGGTCGGGTGCCCGTCACGCCCTATCGGGATTGGGGTGTGACACTTATAAACTGATTGTTACTCATACATGAAGTGTTCCCATTTTTCCCAATTTAACTCTAAAAAATGTTCTCCATGTCCCATTCTTCAAATATTGCAATCTCTTATTCACTCCTACTGCATGTATGTTGCAGGACCTTTTATTAAGGAGGATAGAAGCTTTTGGTGATGTCAAAGAAAAATTGTACTTATTGGAGCCTTCAGTTTCTAAGTCTAGTGTTTCTTCTAAGAAAGATGTAGTTTCTTTTCCACAAGGAAGTGATTCCAAGTTTATTTCAAATTCAGTTCCCTTTCCTGTTTTTGCTAGTGCTATTCCTGATGTAAGCCTTTGGCATGTTAGACTTGGGCTTTTTCCTCTATCAGCAATGAAACATTTTAGTTTTATCAATTCTACTTCTTTTTTCTGATTCTGTGCGTGATGTTTGCCCTAAAGCTAGACAAACTAGAACATCTTTTCCTACCAGCACAATAAAAACAAATGGAATTTTTTATTTAATTCACATTGACACCTGGGGACCCTTCAAACACTCTATTTACAATGGGTACAAGTATTTTCTTACTATAGTTAGATGATTTTAGTAGGGGTACATGGACATTTTTACTCAGCACAAAATGTAATGCCTTTCCTATTTTAAAGTGTTTTCTTGCCATGGCAGAGAGACAATTTGACAAGAAAATAAAGTGCATCAAATCTGATAGTGCACTAGAATTGGGATCAAGTTCACAAGAAGCAACCTGTTTGACTGAACAGGGTATTTTACACCAAAGAAGTTGTGTTGATACTCCACAACAAAATGGGGTTATGGAGAGAAAGCATAGACATCTTTTAGAAATTGCTAAGGCACTATATTTTCAATCACAAGTTCTTATTTCTTACTGGGGAGAATATGTTCTCACTGCAACACATCTTATTAACATGCTGCCTTCTTGTGTTTTACAAGGAAAAACCCTTTATGAGATACTTTTCAATAAGAAACCATCTTACCAGTCCCTTAGATCATTTGGTTGCTTGTGTTACTCATCTACTCTTTCTCAGGGAAGGGGTAATTTGATCCCAAGGCTTTAAAATGTGTCTTCTTGGGATATCTTCAACAACAAAATGGTTACAAAGTTATGGATATAAGAATTAAATGGATTTTTGTTTCTAGGGATGTCCATTTTCATGAAGATACTTTCCCTTTTATTTCAACTCATTCTACAACACCCAATCTGGTTCTTTCTGATTATACCTCACATCACTCAGATGATCTCTTCTCTCCATCATATGATACAAATGAAGCCAGTCCTTCTAATTCCACTATATCAACTACTTCACCCCCTCCTACATGTAATTCCCCTAATGGCAATCCTCAATTTATTCCTGATCCTGATTTCGCACCTAGAAGATCAGGCAGAACCACCCACAGGCTAACCTATTTAAATGATTTTATTTGAAACAATGCTCTTTTCACAAATCTCACTACATCCTGTTTTGCATCTCCTCCTGTTCTTTCTATTCATTCTTTTTCTACTTTAACTGTAACTAATCAACAGATTCTACATTCTTTATCTTCAATATCTAAACCTACAAGTTACTTAGAAGCAACATCACATCCTGGATGGAAGGATGCAATGGATAAGGAAATTGAAGCTCTACAGTTGAACCACACTTGGGATATAGTTCAGTTGCCCTCAGGAAAGAAGGCTCTTCCTTGTAAATGGGTTTACAAGGTCAAACACAATTCAGATGAGACTATTGAAAGGCTTAAAGCTAGGTTGGTGGTGAGGGGGGACATTCAAAAGCATGGTATTGGCTACCACGAGACATTTTCACCAGTTGTGAAAATGACTACCATCAGGAGTCTATTGGTTGTTATTATTAAGAAAGATTGGAAAGTTTCCCAATTGGATGTACATAATGCATTTTTACATGGGAATTTAGAAGAAGAGTTTCCTTTTGGTCTTACACCACCTATACCTAATCATGTATGTCTACTCAAGAGATCCTTATATGGTTTAAAGCAAGCTTCCTGGCAATGGTATGCTCGGCTTGTTGGGAATGATTATACTTTATTTTTTAAAAGGAATGGTGAATTAATTTCAATCTTAACAGTCTATGTCGATGAGATTCTACTTACAGGTGATGATGTACAAGAAATTGATCACATTACCAGTTTTATTCATTCAGACTTCAGGGTCAAAAATCTTGGTCCTATCCACTATTTCCTTGGTATGGAAATTATCAGAGACAAATAAGGTTTTATTATTAGCCAACGAAAATTTACCTTAGACTTATTAGAAGAGTTTGATTGCAGTCATCTTCCCAAAGTGTCTCCCCCTTAGATCCTTGTTACACCTCGAAAAATCTTTCGTTGGTACGAAAGTGAATGAACTAGTGATGAGTACGAGTGTATGACACTCTATGAGTGAGAAATGACGTTCGACGACCTTAGGCGAGATTTCAAAGGCATCCGATGCAAGACGAGGAAGTTGGCTAAGACAAGGAAAGGTATGAGATGAGCAAGGTAGGCAAATGGATGTGGATGATTAGAATGAAGAGTCAAGAAATGTGAAAAGTTGCAGGTTTGCATTCTGGACAGTCGGTCGTAAAGTGAAATACGGACCGTAAAATGGTATACGGTCCGTAAACTGGCCTGTCGTATTTTGGCATTCGAGACTTCAACTTTCTGCCAGATGATCAATGGTTAAATACGACCTGCAATACGGACCGTAAAGTGATTTACGACCCGTAAACCATGGTCGTAAATCACCATGTTGCAGCCTGAGTTTCTAATTCTGTTATGGTTAAACATGACCACGAAGGACGGTCCGTAAACTGGAATACGGGCCGTAAACCAAGTTTACGACCACTGTGCACTTCAATTCAGATTTTTAAGTCATTAAATAAGGGGACCAAGACTTATTTCATTTCACTTCTACATCACACCCCTTCTCTCTAAAACATCTCTCTACATTTATTATACAAGTTTTCAAGGATCATTAGTCATCAACAACATTAATCAAGTGAATCAAGTGTAAGAAAAAACTCATTAAAGATCATCCAAGTCAAGAAATCCAAATGGAGAAAAACTAGGGTTTTTGCTCAAGTGGAGTGTTTCGACTAAGGCTTGTTCCTACAACATCTAAGGTAAGATTTATGGTATTTATATGTTGTTTAAGGTATTTGGAAGTTGAAATTCTTGGATTTTAGAAGAGTATAGCAAAATGGGTCATGAAAGATGAATAATGACGTTTTGAGAAATAGTTTGAATTGAATCATGATTGTTGTTGTGTTGTGACATGAATGGGTTATAAATGAAGTTAAGATGATGAAATAGGAATTGTATGTGAATGGACGAAATCGTGTGTTATGGTCTTGAATATGGAAAATTGGAAGTGAATTGAGAATATGGATAATGTAGATGACTAAAGGCTATTGTTATGATATTGTAAATGTATTGTTGACGTTTGGGAGTTGAATTACGATATGGAAGAATGTTGTATAAATAAAGGAGATGTTGTCCGATTTTCCCTAGCTTTAGCCATTTATGCTAGTTGTCAATTCTAACGATAGTATGACCTTAATGAAGGTAGAAACGTGAGCATTAGAGGAGTACGTGCAAGTGTAGAATAGTTCAACGAAAAGTTATGTAAGGCTAACCCTTCTTTCATAAGGCATGGTTCTTTGGCCAATCATTTATCCTTCTGTGAGCTCATGATGTGCTCCATATGATTCTATTCTCAAAGCTACTGAGCCTGCGATCCTTGATGTGTACTACGTTCCTCACACGACGAGTAAGCTTATAATGCAGACGTAACGATAATAATGATGATGATAGTAATGATGACGATAATAATGATGATAGAAATGATGATGATAATAATAATGATGCTAAAGGTGCCTATGGGCTATTATATTTATGTGTGCCTATGAAGGGCTATAATGAAACTCCGAGCTTATAACGCCGGGTAGAATATATGTATATGTATGTATATGATTACGTAACGCACGCGCACATCTGCAGATGGTACGGATAACCCTGATGCCTTGGTAGGGCCAGGTAGATATAACCTTGAGCCTTGATTGGCCAAGTATGTATGAAACACCGAACCTTCATGGTCGGGCATGCTATGTATATCTGTACATATGTGTATATGCTATGTATATGACATCATTAAGAGTACGAATATGTTATGTATATGAGATGTAAATGATTATGAGGGTATTTAAGTACGGATATGGATGCATGTATGCGGATACGTAATAGAAACGGAATGTCTCTATGGAAAGCAAGTAAGTTCCATGATGATGGTGTTATTGTCTCCCCTCCTATGCTACTTCACATGTTGTTCATTATGCTTCTATATCGATGTTGATCATGCTTTACATACTCAGTACATTCTCCGTACTGACGTCCTTTTGTTTGTGGACGCTGCGTCATGCCCGCAGGTGCACAGGGAGACAGACTTGGTCCATAGCTGCTTATTCAAAGATTACATAGCAGAGCTCCATTTCCTTCGAAGCCATAGCTTTTGGGTACTTATTCTTTTGTGTATATAATTATGGGCATAGCGGGGTCCTGTCCCGCTCATGTGATATGTTATACTCTTCTTAGAGGCTCGTAGTCACGTGTATATGGTTAGATATGTCTGGCCTTGTTGGCCCGTGTTTTGTATATTATTTTGTCGGCCACGTCGGCCCATGTACATTTGATGTGGCATAGATGCCTATGATATTATATAGGAAATGTTGTCGCCCAAATGGGACTAGTATGATTGATGACTAGATTGCATGATTTGATTTATGGCTCACCTAGACGTTATGTGAAAGTATGTTAAAGGGGTGCCCAGGTGGGGTAGCGCCGGGTGCTCGTCGCGGCCCTAGTCGGGTCGTGACAATCCTGGTATCAAATTTCACACAAATAGTGATTCACCAATGCTTGATCCTACTATATATCGACATTTAGTGGGTAAGTTAAATTACCTGATCCATACACGTCCAGATTTGGCCTTTCCAGTCCTCAAACTTAGCCTATCTATGCAAAGACCTTGCCTTTCACAATATTTTGCTGCCCTTAGAGTTCTCTGATATCTTCAGCTAGATCCAGGTCAAGGGATCCTTCTTTTAGTTGACCCAACATTTTCTTTATTTGCTTTTTACGATGCAGATTGACCGTCTTTCGCGGATTCCAGACGATTTGTATGTGAACTTTATATCACACTCGGAGGATCTCATATTTCTTAGAAATCGAAGAAACAAGCTTCGATTTCCCTTTCATCAGCTAAAGCCGAGTATCGATCGATGCACAAAGTTACAGTAAAACTCACTTGGCTTGTACGTCTCCTTGCAGATCTCTCTATTTCACTATCTTTGCCGGTGCCAATTTATTCTGACAGCAAAGCTGTGATACACATTGCATGGAACCCCGTCTTTCATGAAAGAACGAAGCATGTGGAGCTTGACTGCCACTTTGTGTGATCACTGTACCTTTTCGACATGATTTCTCTCTTTTTTGTCCCATCGAAAAAGCAGCTCGCTGACATATTTACCAAACCCTGGACTGGGGCTTCACATCATAATATCATGAACAAGTTGGGGGTTTTGTCTCTCCCCTCCAACTTGAGGGGGGGGGGGGGGGGATGTTGAAGAGCAGCCCATAAATTTCCCCGCATCAATTAAGTCAAGGAAGAAGGAAGAGACGAAGAAGAGAAGTACAAAAATATCCGACAAGAATGAGTTTGGATTTTTCAAAAATAAGTGAGATGAAACCCTTATATTTTCCTCACAAGAATGAAACATGTGGACAGCATCTCAACCCTCCAATACTTATTTGATGGATTAAATATGAGGCATTGGATCAAATATTACAGCTAGTTCAGAATAATACAGGTGGTACAAAAATAGAAGTATCTAGAAATATGTTCACATGACCAGCACGTTCTAGCATCATTAGTTAGTTACAATTTCTTATAAACTATAATAGGAGAAGGACAAGTGTACAAAGTCCATATATTTCCTTTTCTTATATTCTTTATTTTCCTGTACACATACTTGTATAAATACAGGCAAGGCCAATCAATAAAATTACACAGAAATTTTCCATCATCTTCTTCAAAACCTAACAACTTAGCCATCCTCCATCTACTCAGTCTAATAAGTTGCAAACAGGTCTTGGTGATTGAGTATCTTCCTTCAGGAGCTACCATGTATATGTCTTTAGGTTACCAAGTCCTTATACCCTATTTTGAGTGCATTCAATTTTTTCTAGTACCAACTACAATCAGCAGGAGCTTTACGTATTCAGATATCCACATCAGTGTTCATAAAAAACACCATGTATCCACCTGATCCAAAATAAATTCTGTTTCTCAGCAGTTGCCACAAAAGTTTCCCAACAGAAGCTATATTCCAATTTCTACTCCCTTTGATATTCAGTCCCCCATATTTCTTAGGGACACACTTTGTCCCAAGCCGCAAGAGACACCTTCTTCTTTATCTCCTCAGTTCTTCCCCATAAATATTCTGTACAAACTTTATCCACTTTTTTTTAGCACACTCTGGGAAATAATGGTTTAATTATAGTTGCAATACCGTAAATGACGTCATATCAGGAATAATTTTGTTTGTGTTGCAAAAGTTTTTATTTTCGTGTTTGAATCATACTAAAGAAGGGGAGAAAATATGTAATGCATAAAGTTTTCCTCTTTGCTCGATAAATTTAATTGAACGAGAAAAAAATGTTGATCAATATTCCATTTGTTTTTTGGGAAAATTAGTAAACTAATAATCTATTTTTATATCTGCAACGGAAAAAAAGGGTCGAAAGTGTTATGGTTCGCATTTTCGCGGGCAACGTTACTGCTCGGAAAAGCTACTTCGAACTCGTTGCTGCTCTTTCAGACTTTGTTTTAAAAGAGCCGCCACTTGATTTTTAGGAAATTAGGGAAACCAGTTTTGAAGGGTTTATTCATACACCGTGAAAAATCCTTCTTAATCCAAAGTTCTAGGTAAGGGTTCTCGTGATCCCACAGGGAAGGTGTTAGGCACCCTAGTATTAAGGATCCGTACTATACGGTTGACCTTCGAATTCCAATGTGTGAGTATTTGCATGAACTGTTTATTTGGTGTTTATTTCCCGTAAAAAAAAATCCTGTCATTTTGCATATTATTTTTTGAAAAGAATTGAATATATTCCCTTTATATATAGGGTATTTAGGTTCAGATTTATAATATCCGGATAAAATTAGTTCCTTTCATATATAAGGATAATAGAAGTTTTTGTAAAGATAAAAGATCTTTTAAAAGTGTGGGATGAATAAGAGCCCATTTGGATTGGCTTATAAGTTGCTGAAAACAGCTTATAAGCTGTTTTCAGCTTTTTTGAGTATTTGGCTGACCAGCTTATAAGTCATTTTGTGCTTAAAATAAGCCCTAAAAAATAATTAGGGCCGTTTGACTTAGCTTATCTAGAGCAGCTTATAAACAAAAAAAAAAAGTTGGACTACCCGATTTTTTTATTTTTTTTTTACTTATAAGATGCTTTTTTTAAGCTCATCCAAACAGGGTCTAAGTATGTTCATGCTTGACTCATACATGGTCCGGGTTAATCAGTTTAGTACGTTTTTTAGAACGCCCTTATCTAAAACTTTTATGTTTACAAATAGTTTATACGAATATTTACAAGAGCCTGATTATATAATCAACTAACTGTTGGTCTTGGAATTAGTTTTTAAAACCAAATTATTCATAACATAAGAAAATCGTTTTTGGCATGGCTTTGGCCCAAACTTATGTTCTTTTTCCTGAAAAATCAGTTAAGGTCTGTTGGGTTTTTGGCCCAAAATCTCATTTTTTTTTTCTTCCTTTAATTACTGGGTTCAGCCCAAAAACATGTTTTCTCTTATCTCTTTCTGAAAAATTTTTGGTTAAATTGGGCCTAAAAATATGATTTTTCGGTTCGGCCTTAGCCCTTAAAAACCCCAATCTCTAACCCAGAAAATATGTGTGTTTTGGTACAAATACACCGTATAAATCTAGAAATCGTTTCTATCTGATTTTTAGTCCAAAAGAACTTATTTCTAGTATTTTTTTTTTTTAAAAAGCATATCATTTGCATGCCTTTTTGAAACCTATTTTTCTGCCTGGACTGAAAAAGAGCTTTTGAAAACTGAATTTACAACTAGAAAAAAAACGTTCTTTCTAGTTTAAAACGCTAAGCCTGATTTTCTTTACTTAGGAAAAATGATAACATCCTATATATATATATTTAGAAAAATGAAACTTATTCCCTTTTCATTCCTTTACTGATTTTTGCCACTTTTATACTCTTTAGAAAAACGTTTATAGTAATCCGGGTATTGAAAAATCACGTTGGGGGTCCTAAGGTCGAACTAAACGGCATATATACCGTTTACCTAAGATGCCTAGTCCAAACCATAAATGATTCCAATAATGATGTGAGTTTTGTTTTACAACATACAAATACAACACTTTAAATAAAGGAAACATCATAACGAAATTTAAAGAAAGAGGAATATGTTAGGGGTGTACCAAACCCCTAATGGACCATTTTTTCCCATGGTTGGGCCTTCATGCCATTCTCACCCATAACTGGGCCTTCGATGATATTAACTTCCCTTTTCTCTTCGTGGACTTAACAGTTTTTTGAAAGAAAAATTCCTATTGGGTCTTTGGCCCAACAGGGTGGTTGGAATCCGACCCGAATGGCCATGCAGTGGGGGGGGGGGGGGGGGGGGGGGGAGGAACCAAATTAGTCTACGTTTGCTGAACCTATTACTAGCATATTTATATGCATATATACATATATGTCCAATTTGGTTACAAGTGCACAACTAAAGGACTTGATCATACATTATTGGCTTCACTGAAAACTCCAACTCATACCATACCGAAGGGAAAAGGTTGTCACCGTCCTTATTCCTGATGCCACACAAGTTCCAAGGGGTTTCACGAACCCCAGGCATGGCTGGACATCGGGGAGTGGCTAGAACTATCCCCCAAACCACCTCAAAGTCTCAAAACCAGTGTTGCCATAGTATACAATCAGAGCCCCAAAGTTATGCACAAGCATCATCACATAGGAATTAGTTTAAATGCAAACAAAAATAAACTTCAAAGTCATGACAGAGAGACTGAGGCAGATATGATAATGCAATGATATATAAAAAATAACATAACAACTTCAAGATACTTAGTCAAATAGGTGATAAAAAACTAGGGAATAAAAAAAAGAGCTCTCTCCTCTCTCCTCCTATTCCCATGCAAACCCTAAACTAAACCTACTTTCACAATATGGCCACTCCGGTCACTGGTCAGCTGTCAACGGCGGCTGGCCAGCCTCCATCAACGTCCAACTTAGTGCACTACCCTCCCCTTACCAACACGAAAATACCCGTTTCTCAGCCTATTGTCCCGTTTCTATCAGTCGAAGATACAAACCCCACAACCTACATGCAGACTCTTGTGCATGAATGTACCCTTACTACCAACCTCATTGTTGATCCTATACCTATCAAGGAGGTTCAATATGTTGATGGTATTCCAGTGGTGCGGTGGACTACATCAGAAGTATCAAGAATGGAGCATATTGAGAATTTAAAGTATGCTATTGTAGGTAAGTTCTCTAATGGCTGGCCAGAAATGGATGAGTTAAGAGATATTTTTCCAAGTCAATGCGGTGCTAAGGGAAAGTGTCAAGTTGGATTCCTAAGAGATCGACATAGTTTGATTAGATGTTCTTTAATGGAAGATTTCATAAACATCTCCTATAAGAGTGCTTTTTGGTTAAAGTCTAAGGATGGTAAGTCTTATCAGATGAGACCTCTCATATATGATTCCCATTTTAGGGTTGATGAAGAGACTTCAATTGCAATGGCATCGATACCTTTCCCTTATTTACTGCCTACTTACTTTGTTAAGGAATCCTTGTTTACCTTAGCATCGGCAGTTGGGAAACCATTGTTATTGGACATGGCTACTATTAATAAAACCGGGCCTAATTGTGCTAGAGTAAATGTGCAACTGTATTTATTATCAGATCTTCCTAAGTTTGTTATGATGGAGATTGAAGATGACCAGACCAAGGAAGTGAATGTTATGAAAGTGAAGATTCAGTATGATCATTTGCCTAAGTATTGTACTGAATGTAAGTTACAAGGCCATTCAAAGGAAGAATGTAGAGTGTTACATACTGAGTTGAAGGCATAAAAGAAAGAGGATGTCTATGAAGAAGAGGCAGAAGTGATGAGTGAGGAAGTCACATCTGAGAAACAAACAGTGGCAAAAACATCTAAGGGATTTCAATATCCAGGAAGGTATAATAGGTATAATAGATGGAGATATCCTGTACAACAATATTTGCCAAAGGTGTTATCTAGTGGAAAAGTTGTTACTTATCCAAATACTACTAACGTGGGAAAGAAGAGGAAGGAGGATGGTCATGCAGGGAAAGACAAGCAACCAGAAGGAGTTCCACTTCAAAATAATTTTGAAGTATTGAATGGCAATGTAGAAGAAGGGGTGGATAATGACAACACAAAGTATTTGGCTCCTATTGACTCAGTAGGGACATCCAAAGAGCCAGATGTTTTACTCAAGGAGGCAGAAGATGTTGACAAATCTGATGAAAGTTTAAAAGTAACTAGGGAAGAAGGACATATTGGAATGCAGGCTGAGAATGTGAAGGAAACTGTGGGTACTGAGATAGTTACTTACAAGGGCCCTGAAGAAAAGCTTCACCATGTAGATGATTCCCAATAGACAGATACTGATGGAGGAGACAAAGTAGCAGATAGCCAAGAAGAAGTAGAGGATAGTGCAGGTTCTGAGATAGTTATTTATAATGGTCCTGTAGAAAAGACTAACAATTTAGATGATTCACAAGCTGATGGAGGAGAAAAAGTAGCAGATAGCCAGGAACATGTAGTGGATGGAGAGAAGCAAAAATTAAATAATTGTGTGGACAAGTTAGCTCAGGATCATGAGCTAAGCATTATAGTCTTTAATCATGAGCATACTCAGAAGGAATTTCCCATTCCAATTGTGCTCAGACAGGAGGATCATTTGAATTTTTCTATAAATCATGATGAAGTGGGATCCTACCCACCTGAAAGAGAGGAACCTGATGAGTTGCATGTGGAGCTGGTGGAAAAAGGTCAAGATCAGCAAATTATACCACTGAAGAAACCTTCTCCTTTGAAGGAACTGCATGATGTATTGTCCCATAATATAATAGATATGGTAGTACATGAGCAGCTTCATATAAGTAGCAGTGCTAAAGATGGGGTAGATGAGAAATCCATAGAACAGGTGTTTAATCAGGTAGCTAAGGAAGCTGATATTTCTCCAAAGTCCATGCAGAAAGGGAGTAAGAAGGGCAAACAACAAAGTGTAGTGGATATTCAGGCTATAAGAATATTGCCAAATAAAGTTGTGAAGAATGTCAATAAATCTTTATGAAGACTCTATTTTGGAATATCAGGTCTGTGAATTTACAGCAAGCTTTTCATAGAGTGCAAATGTTACATAGGCATCATAAATTCTCCATCATTGCTTTGATGGAACCATTTCAGCATGTTAGACACATTCAAGGATTTAGAAGGAGATTGGGCATGAGGTATGCACATCATAACTGCAATGGTAAAATTTGGTTCTTTATAAATGATAATATAGATGTAGAGGTGATTCAGGATACAGATCAACAGATTACAGTTAAGCTAAATTTTCAGGAGGATAATAAGATTCTTATGACTACTATGATTTATGCAAAATGTGAAGCATTGGAAAGAATTAGTCTTTGGGATAATTTTTATAACCTGGCTGATCAAATAGAAGTGCCCTGTCTTGTGGGAGGGAATTTCAATGTCATTATGCATGAAGATGAGAAAATAGGGGGTCTGCCAGTTTATCCAGATGAGTATGAAGATTTTGCATATTGTGTGAATTCAAGTGAACTATTTGAAATTTCTTTTAAAGGGAGCTTATTCACATGGTGGAATGGTAGAGCTGGTAGAGATTGTATTTTTAAAAGGTTGGATAGAATGCTCACTAATTCAAATCTACAGGATTTGTTTGGTTACATGGAAGTTGATCATTTATCCAAAACTGGTTCTGACCATGCTCCTCTTCTACTTACTTGTGGAAATTCATCTCAACATGTAAGGAAGCCTTTCAGATTTCTAAAGTTTTGGATAGAACATGAATCCTTCTTAGAGGTTATGAATCAAGGGTGAAATACTGATTTTGAAATAGATGAACTCATTACTTTTAAACTGAAACTTAAAAAAGTTAAGTCTGTTTTATCAGAATCAAGTAAAGCTACATTTGGGGATATCTTCAAGCAACTGGTAGTAAGGGAAGATATTGTGAGAGTTAAAGAACAACTTTTTGAAGATGATCCTTCTCCTGCAAACAAGATGCTGATCTAACTAGCACAAGCAGAATTGAAGAAGTATATGCATTATGAGGAGGAGTTTTGGAGACAAAAATCTCATTTTACTTGCTTCTCTGAGGGGGATAGGAATACAAGGTTTTTCCACAATATGGTAAATGGTAGAAGGAAAAGACTGCAGGTCAAAAGGATGAAAAAGCAAGATGGAAGTTGGATTGAGGGGGAAAATGCTCTAGCTGAGGAAACAACTCAATTTTATCATCATCATTTTACAGAGGAGGATATCTCCTCAGATTTCTCATTGCTGCAACATGTTCCTAATATGGTTACTCAGGAGAAAAACCAGATACTTACCAGCATTCCAACTCTAGAAGATGTTAAGAATGCAGTGTTTGATCTATCAGGAGATAGCTCAGGTGGTCCAGATGATATGATAGGAGCATTTTATTAAGTATGCTGGGAAATTGTGGGGGCTGATGTGTATAATGTAGTGAAAGTCTTCTTTGAAGGACAGATTTTTCCAAAGTCCATAACTCATACAAATCTGGTTCTGATCCCAAAGAAGAATAATGTTGAGACCTTTGCAGATATGAGGCCCATAAGTCTCAGTAATTTTATTAACAAAGTGATTTCTAGAGTGGTGCAAAATAAAATTGAAAAGGTTTTGCCTTCTTTGATATCTGCTAATCAGTCTGGTTTTGTAAAGGGAAGTGTATCATTGAGAATGTACTTTTAACTCAAGAGGTGGTTTCAGATGTAAGACTTAGGGGAAAACCAGCTAATGTGGTGCTTAAACTGGACATGGCTAAGGACTATGATAGAGTATCATGGGATTTTTTGGCAAGAGTTCTGAGGAAAATGGGATTTGCAGAAGTATTTATAGATATGATATGGAGATTGATAGCAAACAATTGGTATTCAATTCTATTCAATGGACAGGCTTCTGGATTTTTCCATTCAACAAGATGTGTTAAGCAAGGAGATCCACTCTCTCCTGCTTTGTTTATTTTGTCTGCAGAAGTATTGTCTAGAGCATTGAACTCTTTATTTGAGGACAATGGCTTTAGAAGCTATGGAATGCCTAAATGGAGTGCTAATTTGAATCATCTTGCCTATGTAGATGATACTATTATATTTTCATCTGCAGATGATAATTCATTACAGCTGATCATGGGAATATTACAGGAGTATGAGTAGATGTCAGGGAAGCTTATCAACAAAGGAAAAAGTTCCTTCTACATGCATAGTAAAGTTGCAAATGTGATAGTGCAGCAGGTGGAGGCTATTACTGTTTTTTCCAGGGGATCTTTCCCATTCACATACTTAGGTTGCCCAATCACACATGCAAGAAAGAGAAAAGCTGATTATAGTGACTTGATCAAAAAAGTGAAGGACAAACTGGCAGCCTGGAAAGGAAGACTTTTATCTTTTGGAGGAAAAACTATTTTGATCAACAGTGTTTTACTAAGTATGCCAATTCACCTACTCTCGCTATCAGACCTCCAAATGGTGTTATATATGACCTGCATAGGATGTTTGCAGGATTTTTCTAGAATAAGAGTGAAGAAGGAAGAAGAAGACATTGGTCTTCATGGATGAATCTGTGCTTGCCAAAAGAGGAATGTGGAGTTGGATTCAGATCCTTACTTGATGTTTCTAAAGCATTATGTGATAAACTTTGGTGGAAATTTAGAACTACAAATACTCTATGGTCAAATTATATGTAGAAAAAATATTGTAAAAGGCACTACCCTCAGTATGTGCCTTGGAAAGGAGGCTCTCAGGTCTTGAAAATGATGTTAGAAGCTAGAGACAACATGGAGCATGAAATGTGGTGGGAGCCAAGAAGTGGAACTGCTAATATCTGGTTTGATAATTGGAAAGAACTGGGAGCTTTATACTACTTAGTTCCTGATGATTTTGTTGTGGATGAAACAGTACAAGATGTGAAGGAATTGAGAAATCAGGATGGGTAGAACATGAGTAAACTACAACAGCTTTTTCCTACTGATATTGTTGATCATATACTAGAAGAATTAGACTTTCATGAATCTACAGAAGAATGGGATAAACCAAGGTGGATGATGACAGCATCTAGTAAATTTACAGTTGGAAATGCATGGGAGCTCTTAAGAAGGAAAGCTGAGAAGTCTGATATATATAAAAGCATGTGGATTCCAGGTTTGCCTTTCAAAATCTCATTCTTTTTTCTGGAGACTGTGGAAATGCAAACTACCACTAGGGGATATAGTGAGAAGGATTGGGATTGATACAGAAGGAAAATGCTATTGTTGTGATCCTAAACAATGTGAAACTGTAGATCATCTATTTGTCACAGGGAAAATTGCATCACAGGTCTGGAGATATATTAAAGCTGCTGTAGGAATCACAATAACTTTGCTTCAGGTGAAACAAGTGATACAGGTCTGGTGGAATGCTGATTTTTCATCTAAGTTCAAATCTATTATTAGAACCATTCCAGTGATCACAATGTGGCAAATATGGAAGTGGAGAAACACTGTGGTGCATGGAGGGAAGATGCCAATCAATAAGGTGATATATGAAATAAATTTGGCCATACATCAGATGTGCAAAGTTAGACATCCAAGAATGCAAGTACCAAAGTCTCTTGCTCAGATTATGCAGATTTTTGAAACATATAGACCACATATAGTAAGCAAGATAGTGAGATGGAATTTGCCTATGCTAGGGTGGTTTAAGTGTAACTCAGATGGTGCTTCTAGAGGCAATCCAGGGCCAAGCTCAGTGGCATTTTGTATTAGGAACTCTGAGGGGGACCTAGTGTATGCTGCAGCTAGAAGAATATCAGACGGATCAAATTTAGTTGCTGAAGCAATGGCATTACAGGAGGGGTTTAAATACTGTGTAACAAATGATCTTTTGCCTGTAATCTTGGAGACTGACTCAATGACTCTTAAAATGATCTTGACAGGACAATGGGAAGTACCATGGAGTATCTCTTTGATCATAAAGGATATTACAAGGTTGAGAAGGGATAAGGAAGTGAGAGTGGAGCATGTACTGAGGGAAGGAAATGGATTGGCAAATTTTTTGACTAACTTTGTTTTTGATTTTGCAGGTGAACATCAGTTCAATAGATTCCAATCACTTCTAAGGAAAGCAAAACATATTTTAAATGCTGAAAAAGCACAGATGCCATATATCAGAATCAGGCAAACCAAAGATCATCAGATTCTAGGAGATTAAAATATGTAATGAGGATTCTGCAATATGTCAAAACTGCAGTAATCAGGCCTAGAACAGATTTTGCAGATTAAATATAAGGACTTTTGGACAGGTTACAACAGTGGTATTAGTGTGATTTCATGCTCATTCTGTTGTCACTTCTCCAAAGGATCCTTTTATACAGTCATTCTTGAAGGAAAAGGTATACACTACATAGGACTGGATCAAACACAGAAACAGCTGAACATGAGGAACTCTCTGAAAGAATTCTATTCCATCCTTGAAGCCTGAATTTTAATTCAATGGACTGTGGATCCATAGCACCCGGTGAGAGCTTGAGGTGTCAACATGGTATCAAGTCAAGGCCAAAAGATTTGCAATAGACAAGCTTGTAGTCTTACTTTAGTTTGGATTCATGTATTATTTTCCTTTATTTTTTTGTATTTTAGCTTTTGTATAGAACTTAATTTTTATAAAGCACTATCAGGTATTTTGCTTGGTAGTTTTAATTCAAAAATAACAAAAAAACTTAGTCAAATAGGTGATACAAACAAACCATCCTCTTTTACTCATATATACATGCTACCCATAACTGGCTCATTCTCCTATATATATACATAGTATACTTATGATATACACATGTGTATATTACTCTTCATTTTCATTAGCCTATACCTATTATGTGTATATCCACACTCTAAGAGTTTAAATTTAGACCTCAAGATCATGTCATTCACTTAATTAATCTGTGTCTCTTAGAACAGTGTTCAAGGACAAAACTAAAGCTAATTAAAGTCTAACTTTAACTCTCATACACATCAAATAAATGATTCATCAACTTCACATGTCAGCAAACCTCATAGCAGGACAATTGTTTAATGTAATAATAAAAGCACAATAAAAGGATGTAGACAAAGAGAAAAAATTCTATAACTTATGATCACCAAAACAAGGTTAGAGCACCAAGAGGTCTGGACCAAACAACATTAAATGAACTTAGACTGTACAACTTTATATTCCCAGGAAAGACCACAGAAATGAACCTTTGTTTTAGTCAAACAGTAGGAAGAGCACATTCACAACAAGATTTCATGTAAGTTGCCACTTGAAATAAAAAGGAGAAAGGACCAGCTATGTATGTCATCAAGTCTCAAGAAAAAGAATGGCATAAAGTTTAACACAATTCTTAGCGACTTAGGATTTTTAACTTCCTAACAGGGCACTTATTATCAACACCCTTAAACTAGTTCATTTCTCTTCAAAGGAAGGTAAAGATCATCCTCTTGAAATAACCAATTTCTTTTTTCTTAACTTCCTAAGTTACCTTTAGACATTTAAACAAGCTAACTTTCCCATCCCTTTCTATTTCTATCCTTTGGTGAAATGGTGAGATTCAAGGAAGTCAAATGTACCCTCATGACAGGAATGCCCCGATGATCCATAGGCTGTGTCATGACATCCCTCATTTGGAGGGTAAATACTATGGGTCAAGCTAGACTTGACTCTTCCCTGCCACCTCTTTGAGATGTCTTCAAAAGACCACCCTGGGCCAAGTAGTTCAAACTGATTTTAAGAGTACTCATAATATCCCCAAATAACAACATCAAACCAATTTCAGTTTAACACTATTCATTTTTAGAACACAGACACAATATTCAGTTATTTCATCCCATAGTTCTAGGCATGATAGGATTTTAAACACACCAAAAACATAAGATCAAACCTTACTAGACAGAGTACAATTTTACCTTTTCAATTCAAATTTACACTAAAGTCTAAGTGCAGCAGTTCAGGTTCAAGAATAAAGGCTCTCACCAACCTTAAGTTAACTAAATGCCTTTTTCCCAATTCAAACTATGTCTAGTACCCAACACAGACAAGTCCACACATAAATGTATCACACAGGTTTTTAAACATATTCAGAAAAGCAAGCAGGCTAGACTCTGAGAACATGGATCTAGGCCCTGGTGAATAACTTACCCCCTAAAACTTAGTTGATAGCAGTTTTTAATCCCTTTAATTATAACAGAAATGTGACAGACTCTTACCCTTTGTTTTAACTTAGTTCTAAATAGCATGAAATCTTAAGGATCCCCCCAAGGCATGATAAACTATCCTTGACCAATCCTAAGCTCTCTATGAATCCCACAGTCATGAGAACAAGGTTTAGGAGACAAGGAAGCCTCAGGGTCCTGAAAGAGAAACAAGATAGGGTGAGGTCATCACCTCCCCATCCCTCTCCTGAGTCTTACTTTCAGTAAAAAAGGATCAAAGGCTCCACTGGAGTGACCTTCAGTTCATACCTAAGCTCACCTTTTACTCTCCTAAGGCAACCTCAACTACCTTATCGTATCCTCTTGCCTAATGACAATCACCAAGAACTTGTGGTCAAGACTAGTTTGACACTGCATTTAAACTGAATTTCATCTAAACACCTAGTAGAACACATAAGTTAACAACTTTTAATCAACTCAGTCTAGGGTCCCAACTATGCAAAACTATTTTGAATTCCCTTTGACATTAACACTTTGGGAAGGGTTGAACATTTTAATCATTTAAAAGCTTAAGTTCAAACTGTCACGACCCAACTAGTGGGCCATGACGGGTACCCGGAGCTGGCTACCGAGCACCACTCACAATGCTATCCAGCATACCCAACCTGGACATATATCATTTTCAACATAGGACTTGTCATACACCAATTTCCGAATCTCCCAAAAACTTATGTATATACATACAAGTCCACAAGGCTACAAAATAATATACAAAATAGACACTGAGGTGAGCATAAGACATCTACTACCCCACATGAGTATCTACGAGCCTCTATTACAGTACTAAGACATAAGGACGAGACAGGACCCCGCCATGCCCAAATATATACACAAAAGAATATACCGATAGTGGCAACTCCGGAGTAGTGGAGTGCTCCTGTACAGTTGCTGGTAAATCTCCTAGGTATCCGGGCCGTCTCCCTGTCTACCTGTGGGCATGAACACAACATCCATAAAAGAAAAGGACATCAGTACGAACAATGTACTGAGTATGTAAGACATATATGATAACATAATAAGGAAGTATAGAACACATGAGAAGAAAGGAAAACTGTAACTGCATAAGAAGAAAGGATAACTATAACTACTTGCCTCTTGAGGCGGAATTATGCATGCTCACTTTTACCTTTAAAACAAATCACACATACATACATAGCTATCTGAATCAATAACATCATTAGGCCGCGTCCGGGCCTCCCGCGTCTGGGGTAATCATCTCACGCCGCCCACTAGTGGTGCTGTCATCATCCATAAGCAGCCCACCTTAGAAGTGCTGCCCGTGCCATATAGACACAGTGTTACCATAAGCCGCCCGCCTTAGCTGTGCTGCCTGTGTCATATAGACACGGTGTTATCATAATATACTTAACCTGAAGCATGCATAAGAGCTCAAGTACCTCCGATTATTCTATGGAATAATCATAATCGTCATGTCTCACCTAGAAGGAACTAGCATTATAAAGAGAGACTACTAACAATGAATAACATCAAGGAATTATGTAAAAATAATGAACATCGTAATAGCATCATATCATGAGCTTTAAAATCTCTGGACATAGATTCATCATTATCACTATTATATTCACAACACATCTCTTAGCTCTATCTCATGAGAAGCTCTTAGTAATCATAGACTTGTAATTTTTTTTGAAATGTAAGGAAGTCATGGAAAGATAGAAGATATTATCTGATGGAAGTCATGCCTTAGAAATAAGGGATAGCCTTACACACCTTCACGTCTCCTCAACAACTAGTGTTCTCCTTCCAAGCTGACGATTCTACATTCAAGAGAATTCGTACTAAGATTAGATAACCGGGAACATACTTAAGCCTTAACTAAAACAACTAAGGGCTAACGAAAATTGGGCAGCGTTTCCTTTGTTTAAACAACCTTCTCTATATAATAAACAACTCCCAGATATCGATAATAACACCCACAATATGACAATCGATAAACTTCATCAAGTTAAACATTATTCAATTCTCAACATTCCCCTTCAAAGTCACCTATAATCATAATTGCAACACAACTTCATATTCATTCTCATATTACACTCCTTTAACATCATTTGCATCATTCACAACAAGATTACACTCATGGTATGTCAAGAACTATGACTCAAGTCAAGTTACCATTCAAGAATTCTACTATTTCCATATTTTAACTTCATACTCTACTTTCTTCCATAGTCCAAGTCTTTCAACTACTCAATATTATTAGTAACACGAATTAAATGTGAAACTCACCTTTGAACACATAGGAATGGTATTTAGATGAAAATACTCCACTTGGAGAAAAGCTCAACTTCAATTCCAAAGGAATTTCTAGCTTCCATTAACCCTAATGAGCACTCATATACTTGATTTCCTTTGATTATTGGTGTTTAATCCTTGATTTCTCTTGGATATGTGCTAATATGATATGAGGAATATTCTAGAGGTTTCAAGAGTTGAAAAGAAGGTGAAATCTGAAAATTATGAACAAGGGTCGTTTACTTATAGCTGAAACCAGAAAATTCTAGAGAGGCCGTTTGACGGCCGGGTCGACGGTCCCGTCGACGTGTCGAAGGTCTCGTCGACATGTCGACGGACCGTCGACTTGTCCCGTCGATTTGTGCCTATAGATTTCAGTTTGCAGAAACATGTTAACGGTGCACAGTGACGGTTCGTCGACACTGACTGGTGTCTGCAGAATTTCCTGAATCAGTTCAAATTGCGTCGATTCAATTCATTCAACTTATAACCCCGTAAATTACCAGGAATACCTGCTGGTACATTTGTGCACGGGGTAAGGCACTTTCTACATTAACTTTCTCCAACAAGCTTTCTTCTCTCGCCTCAAATGTCTTTGGACTCTTAATTAGAATCATTAAGTATGCCTTCTTACTTGTATGGCATCGTCTACACCTTAACTTGCATTGGTCTATTCACCGCACAACAACACGAAATTCCGAGGTGTAACACAAACTCAACACCAGCCTTTAGATTCAAACAAATCCCTTTCACCAGTTGATTAATCATTTTAACTAGTCAAGAGTACATCAGGACTCAATTATCCTTTTAAAACTCCACTTAGACCTCTTTTGAAAACTCAAACATGAATTAGACATGAAAAGGGGAGGGTCTGATAACATGAATGTCAGGACTAAACTCTGTTCAAATGAACAAACATGACACACAATCATCCTAGTTATATCTAAGTATCCTGATTTACTTTTAATGATTTTTACAACTTCATGGACTTATTAAGGAGCCTGTTACCAAATAAATGGACCTTAATCCCAACCTTCATTTTAAGCCTTCTATATCATATTCTAGGGTGTTGTTGTTTCAAATTACCTTTAATATATAGCATACAACTATTCAAAGTTATTTTTGACTAATCCACACATATTCAAGCAGACATGGATAGACTCAAACCTATACAAATGCAAACAGACCCATTTATCCTAACTCTATTGCCTTAACCACATCATGAGACGCCCATAAGTGTGCCTAGGCTCCTTTAGCTTTGTTTCAATCTAATCATGATCCTTTATTTTATCCTAATCACAACTCATGTTATCTAATTGACATTTAGACAAGTATACAGACTTGTGAAAACAAATTGAAGACTCAAATTTGACATAGTCTCATCCAATAAAAGAGCAACTGCCTTAAATGATTTAAAATAGATCATCACAGTACTTTATAATTCTATCACATTCAAATAGGACCAGCAATGATTTAAAGGATTCACTAAAATATTATTATGCCTCATTAATCATATTCTGGTCATGTTTAAGTATTTAGCAGCCAAAACAGGAAACTTCAACATCCAATAAAGTATGCAACCGTTTGTTCACCCGTATCTATAGAAACAACATCAATACAATATTTTAATCTCATACATTCAGTCCATATTAGCAACTAGTTACTATGATTAAGCATGTACTAAAAAAAAAGTAATCTCTATTTACACATAATCTAATAAACTTTAACCATCACCTAAATCGCACATTGTCACTTAATTGAACCAAAGTAATCCAACGACAAACTAGCATCAAAACAGGCTATTATCCCACAACAAACTACTAAGAAGTAACAAGAATAAGTAAAAAGGAAAAAATATTACCTTTTTAAAGTGCAGCCGTGGTCAAAATCAAATTTGAAAGCCTTTTGTGCTTTCAAACCACACTTAGCCACACAGACTCGAAAACAAGAAAGGAAACAAATTTTTAGAACTCAGAATAACCTTACACTAAATCAAAGTCTTAAAATTTTATACTTAAGAGGCTTGAATTCGAAGTTTCTAGCCTTCTTTAAATATTTTCCAATTTCTCCGACCTTTTCCAAAAGCTCCCTTTGTAAGAGGGTTGGGGTTCTATAAATAGAACCCCAAAAATTGTTTCCAACCTTCCAAACATCGATGTCGGACAAACAAAATTTCCCAGGAAATGAACTTACAACGCAGATCTATGGCTTAAACGACTTATCAACAAATGAACGGCCAGATCTGAGCCTTATTTGGCTCGATCCAAACCCTTCAACCTTAACCAATTGAAATCAAGCAATATCAACACAATACAGAAAAAATCAGACAACAATAATCAATTGAGACTAAGTAATTTTAAAGAAAAGGTTTCATTACTGATTTTGGAAAGATTTGGATAAAAACAACCTCAACATTAATTTATTGCATGAAAAATAACGTTGTAAAGCCGTGTACTTCACACATGCACTGTGATTTTTCCATTTTTAGGACGAGAGAGAGAAAATAGGGCAAGCGGTGGCTAGGTTTTTTACGAAAAAGAGGAAAAGAGAGAAAGGGGAGGGGAAAAGGGGCGTTTGGAAGTGGAAATAAAAGGAAAGGGGGATATACCCCTTATTTGCTGTGAGACTGGGCCGGGTCGTGCCTATTTAGGCTAGAATCGGTCCATATTTTAAAAATTAAAAAGTCCTGCCTCTTGGTATACATATATATGTATACATATTGTATACATACATATGTATACCTCGTGTATACATATATATGTGTACCTCGTGTATACATATATATGTGTACCTGGTATGTATATATATATATATATATATATATATATATATATATATATATATATATATATATATATATATATATATATATATATATATATATATAAAGATAATTTGATAATTAGACAAAGATTAAAATTGATGATATTTTAATTATAGATAAAATTTGGACACAATTATCCTATTAAAATAATTTAAAAATTGGCCAATTTTGTAAATGGGCTTAAAATTTGCGAATATGGCATTAATTGATTCTGATCCAACTAATTATTTCAATTATGACCATATTTGGCCTTATTAGCAGGTTTAAAAATTAAATTGCATTAATGACCTTAATTAATTTAAGCCAATGAATTTGGTTATTTTCATTAAGGCCATTAAGAGGCTAATTTTACAAAAATGACCCCAATTTCCTTAAACCATGAATTGGTTAAATTAATTGTGTCCATAACAAAAATAATTAAATAATTTAAACATCAATTTGCAATAAGGACCACTTAATTGACTAATTAAAACATTTATAGATAATTATAAATAAGTTTTGAAAAATTATGAAAAATTAAAGATTAAAGGGTGAAATGGTTAATTATTTAAGTTATTCAAACTCCATGGATTAAAGGGAATAAAGTATTTGCTAATTTTGATTTTTGACAATTTAACAATTAAATAATGATTATTATTTTAAAACAAAATGCCCTTTTTCTTTGATTAAATCTAACAAGCATCTCATAAATGTCATAAAAGTACCAATTAATTTCTAAATAAATGTGTGATGTCATGAAAACCTTTCACCAATTTAAAGGAGTAAAATATTGATCTGAACAACCTATAAAAAGTATTTAAACCCTTTAAGGTGCATAGCTCATTTTATTTACTTTCCAAGGACTCTGAGTAATTAAAGTAAATTATGAGAGGTCAAAAATTAGGTGTCAATAGAAAATACTTCGTTACTATCCAAAATATTTTATTCAATTTTTGTTATATTATATCAAATCAGTCCAACAGTAGTGTCTCAACCTATTATGATGGAGACTGAGAATCTTGTCCCCATTCCAGAAAATTCATTACAAGTTACCTGATCAAGGCGGGAGACTCTCTTGTCTCATGAAAATAAAAAATAAAAACAATCTACCATCTCTAGAAGTTCTGCTGAAGCAGAACACAAAAGTATAGCTGCTACAGTCGCAGAACTTTAATGGTTACTAGGTTTATTGAAAGAAATTAATGTTGATATAAAGCTGCCAATTGAAATCGACTGTCTTTTTTTTGTTTTTTGTTTTTTAAAAAGACGACTCAAGGATTGATTACAACCACCTACATCCCTGCCAAAGATCAGCCTGCTGGTATGTTGACTAAAGACCTCAGCAAAATTTAGCATAAGTATCTTAGTTCCAAACTAGGAATCCTTAATATTTTCTGCAATTCTTAGTTTGAGGGATAGTGTTGATCGTGCTGAATTAGTTAGGTGTTAGTAAGAGTATTTTAGTCTTTACTAATGTAACTATCTTAACTGTAATTAGTACTTGCTTATCTCTTCATAATGTTAGTTGGTTAAATAATTAATTAGGTAGTTAGTTAATTAAGAGTATACTACATTATATAAGCTCCCAAATGTACTCTTTCTAATTATCACGATTTCAGATAATACAGTTGAACAATGTATCTATGTTTTCTCTCTCTCTTCTTCTTCTCTACTAATCTCCAGTGTTAGGGTTCATGAATACTTGAACTCGGGGGCGATTTTAGGTGCAAAAAATGGGGCATGTGGACACATGGTCTCTCTGTAAAACTAAGTATTTTATGTATATATTTTCTAAAGTTAGTATAATACTATCTTCTAGAACACATCCTACAAAAAAGCTAAATGGTGCACTTGGTTAAAGGTTGAGTTATTTACCTAGAGGTCTAGGGATCAAGCCCCACCTAATATATTTTTTCCTTCTCTTTTTTTAGTGGTGAGCCCATGTTCTAGAAATCCTGGATTCGTCTCTGCTTGAACCTATCTCCATTCAATTAGGACTATGACGCACATGGATGCATGTATAACTAATGACCCCTCAATTAGTAAATTTATTATTACTTGTACTACATATCAAAACTAAAGAAGCACAAACATGAGGCCAATACAAAATCACTTTGCAGACTTATTATTGTAGGCTATGTGTCCACCAAGCACAGTATGGAGGGACATGGGGTTATATCAGTTCCCTTATGTAATGCAGTAAGTAAAAAAGACACTGTTTTTATTGTAGAAAACTCCTTGCTCAAGGGATTAAAAATCACGACCTACCCCAGTAGGAATTCCTCCACTACACTAGCAACTTCACATTACAACTTTATCGTAAGCTAGGAACTAACTCCCATAATCCCCCACCTTTACAATAAGGCTTATGTAACCTAGGGACTAACTCCCATAGTCCCTCAACCCTTGAAATACTACGATTACTAGAAAATCCACTTAGCTAACTCTAGCTAAGGACACTAAGGTTGACTACCTCTAGCCAAACCCAACTAATACACCTAAGCTAACTCTAGCCAAGGGTACCACTTAATATATTAAAAGGTAAACTGTCTAAAAACTACTAAGAATTTGAAATACCTACAATAGCATCTTTTTTTTGGGAAGAGCATGTTTACAATTTTAGCACAACAGAACAAAAACTTACAACAACATAAAGAACTTAGACGAACTCTGTATCTGGATCGAGTTCTTCAGTTTTGCAAGTGACATGTTCTTGTGATCACTTGAAATCTTGTGACGACAGCTTTTGCACAATTTAGATTAGGTTTTTCTAGTGGTGCACAATATGTTGCAACATGTTGTATATATACTGGGAAACATACAGGATGAATAGAGACCGCTCATTCAAAATTTGACCTAAATCATAGGCTAGCTCAACTGTTGTACTTGTGTATGGTGAGTAGCTCAGCTTTACAGCTGTTTTTGCTTATCGTGCAAGACACACAGAGAGCAGATCGCAGACTAGGTCTCTATCTGGTTCTGAATCAGTTTGATAATCATCAAAATATGAATGCACCTAAGCTTATCAATTTCCCCCTTTTTGATGATGACAAACTCATAGATAATGTTTCCCCTGAGAACCAGATCCCACTTGTTCCCTCTGCGATGCAAATCAATATTTTCAAAGCACCTGCAATGTGTTAGCAAAAGAAATACACCGGAAACCAGTTCACCCGCTAAAAGGTCCTTTCAATCACAACACATGTCAACCTTCCAGTTCTTCCCCCTCAATTTTAGGCCATTCATTGCATCACTATGTAATATCTCTCACTATCTTCCCACTTTTGGCATCATCAAAAAAATATAAGACACAATCAATAGGATACCAGTTACACTAACACCGAGTCACTAGAGTAGTAAATAAAAAAAAAGGGCAAGTGAGAGAAATATGGTAACATAGTAATCACAAGATAGATAGTAGTTTAAACAGAAAAATCATATGTTAAACGAACTACTATTGTACCAACAAGAGGAGATAGGGAAAGGGACCATCACTTAGCAGCACAAAACTAGACAACAGAGAAAAGGAGGGAAAAAGTTGGGAATAGTTTTCTTGGGAATAGTTTGCTTGGGAATGGGTTACTGGGAATGATTTATATCGTGAAGAATCCCGTCAATTCTGTCAATACTTTTACCCTGATCTTGAAGCATTTGGTGCTAGAGTTCTTCCACTCCTACTTTCAGCCGATCCTTCAGAAGATCATTCTCAGCCTTAGCTATTCAATTTTTGAATTTGCTGCCTTTGGGGCTTCGGTCAAGACAGAGATGGTGGAATCCGTTCCTTCAGTGACACATTCACAATCTTCTAGAGTAGCCATAAAGATTACGTTCTCTGCTATTCCAAAGGTTGATTTTCCAGTTCTTACATTGAAATGCCCCAGTACCTTTGTCAGGAAGAAGCCATAGGGAAGACCAGGTTCAGTTTCCCTAATGCTCGCTACTTGGATCATGTGTCCGATCATGATGGCTGGTAGATTGGTCGGTTCATAGGATGATAGAGCTTCCATGAGAACCAAATGTGCCGAGTGACGATAAAACTTTCTCTAGTTCTTGGTATGAGTACTTTGTCCACAAATTCAAAAACCAGTTGATATACAGGCTCGATCTCTTTAGAAGAGTTTTTTGGTGCAAGCTAACGATCCATTCTTAAGAATCACATTTAAAGGAGGTAGAAGCTCTTCCAATCACATCTTACCCCTATAGCTGGTACTCCTAAAATTTCTGCCAGCACTAACTCATTCAAGACAAAATCTGTTACATTCACTGAAGGCCAATGTGCTATTATCGAGGTGACATAGGCTTTCATATAGTTCAGCCACTTCAATTTCGTATACGTAAGGAGCCGGTGGAATAAAAAGATAAGTCCAATTTTGAAATTCCAACATTTCTAATAGTTCTTTCATGCCAGTCTCCTATCCCAGGCTTGTATGGATCATCATTCCAGAAAAAACTTTCTATTTTCATTGATTTTCCTCCTTTTCTTTCTCATCAGGTGCATTTATCGCCCTCTTATAGGAACTTGGTTCCTTGCTCTTACTGGCCCTCTTCCTCTTTTGAACAGCAGATTGAATAGCCCGTTCCACTTTTCTCGTATTTTCTTTTATTTTGCCTTCGTCATTTTCTTGTATCATCGTTTTGCCGACGATTTGTTTGTGCATAGAGTGTAGTAGCATATCTCCATCAGAGTCAACTTTTGTACCTGAGATTTCTTTTTAGGCACCTGTTATTTCAGCGCAGTCTCCTAAGGTGTCAGTGCTACCACTTTCCATAGCTATCCCCTCATCTCTTTCACTCGATCCTTTTGACAAAGAGGTTGATGTTGATAGGCATGAATTTTCATCACTATCAATGGAGTAGTATTGTTGACATAAGTAAAACAACTCGAATAGAGATGTGGATGTCCCCCAAGTTTTATGATTTTTGGCTCCGAGGGAAACATAGTTGCTGGTATTTTGGTCTGAGGAGGTTGGATTATATGAGGATGATGATACATGAACAATTTTGCTTTGGTTAGAGGGCGGTTTGTCACACTAGGCAGTATTTAGAAGTGGGAAAGAGATGTGAAGTGGTGTGAACCAGAAAAGGTGTTATGTAAGAGAGAGAGAGAGAGAGAGAGAGAGAGATTGACGGTCTGGAATATTTTTTTTTAGAAAAACAAGAGCCTATAGTTATTTGTAAGGTGTCAGAAATGCCTGTTTAGAGAGGACATAAGAGAGGAAACTGGTTTAGAATAGAAGCGTCTATCCAAGGGATTTATTATTTGAATTTTGAAGTGGGAGACGCTTGCCTGACTTGGTACTATAAGCAGTTAACAAAACATATGAAGGTGCTGAGAGAACTACTAACCTGAGTCACAGAAAGACCGAGTCTCTAGACAATTTGACAGTGCTGAGCAGCAATTCTGAAAACTTGTTCATGTGTTGTACTACACTTCCCATGTGTGCTTACCCCTTTTGTTGTCAACTTATTTGTCTTCCTTCTTTCTTCCCTTGGAGTGATTGAATTTTGAACTATAGCGTCTGATATTGAGGTGTGTCTTTTCCTTTAGATGACAAAGGCACAATCCTGCCGTGAAGGCTTTGAAGAGAGACTTCTCAAGTTAACTCAAGAGATTAATTAACTATTTCCTTTCTTCTCTCTCCTCGGCCTACACATGATGTCAGTTTTTGGATTCGGGAACCCACACCAACTTGGGTCCCTTATAATTATAGAAGGGATGGATCAGGTTCTTTTTCGCCAAAACAGCCAGCATATTCCCTTTCTCCTTCTGAGATTCTTTCTTTTGAGAGCCAGTTCCTGTTGTACCAAAACTTACTCTCCTTTCGATAAACTCTCTGTTCCTCTGAATCGATTCAATTCTTGCTTTGCAAGACTCCTTGTAGTGACCTGCTCGTCCACAATGGGTGCAAAAATAATTTTCAATGGTGGAGACATACTTTTTGTGGGGATTGTAGGTGATAATCTCTTTCATAAAATCAGTTCCTTCTTTATCACTTCTTTTACTCTTGTACATGGAAGTGATTACATCAGAAGACCATGTCTACTTGAGAGCTCTATCAAAATCAAACTTGATTCTATTCAAGTCTTCCTTTGATTGCTTGCTTCTCTCAATCTTAGTAGTGAGACTCAATTTTGCCTTTTTGAGTTCATCTTTGAGCTCCAAGTGAGCTTTACTAGCTTCTCCTTGTACCCCTTTTCAATTCCCTTTCCAGCATAATATTCAGTTGATTGGTCTTATCAACTTGTTCCCTTATCTCTCCAATTAACACCAACATATTGTCTCTTTTGAGTTCACAATCACTGATTTCATGAACGAGTGTACCTTTCTCAGGGATAAGGGCATGATATGCATCAATTAACTTGCCTGAAAGTGACCTGAGTTTATTCTAAGAGTACGTTTTCAGGTTATTCTTTACCTTAAGAAAATTTACATCTGCATCTTCATCACTATCATCTGAGTCTGATTTTGCCATGAGTACAAAGATTGACTCATACTTGGAGGCTTCATTTTCTATCACCACCATTGATGTGTCCCTTTTCTCATCTTCTTCTTTAGACTCACTGGAAGATTCCCTCAATGCTACAAGTGCTTGTTTTACTATAACATCTGCAGCTTTTTTTCTTCTAAACTTTTTATCAAGAAACTGGTTCCTCCTTACAGTTTTGTCATAGCTGTCCTGCTTGTTTAGAGGGCACTCTTTAGCAAAATGATCGAGTCTTCCACACCAATGGCAAGAATATTTATTTCTTTGAGATTTTTGCTGGAGCTTCCCATCTTTTGGATTCCACCATTTATCTGAATCAATTTATGGAATCTCCGTGTGAGATAAACCAACTCTAATTCGTCGTCACTTGAGTCTTCCCTAGCCGCTTTGAGAACTAGGCTCTTTTCTCCTTTGATTTTATTTTTTTCTTCTTTCTTCATAGACATCTTCATCTCATATGTCTTAAGGCTTTCGATGAGCTCATCGGCAGTCAACGTACTGAGATTTTCGGCTTCAGAGATGGCATTTACCTTGATATCTCAGGAACCAAGTAACACACCAAGAAACTTTCTTACCAGTTTTGTGATTGTGATGACGTCTTCCAGAGAATGAAGCTCATTTATAATAGAGGTGAATCTAGTGTGCACATCATGAATATATTCTCCCCCTTTCATTTTGAACATTTCATACTCTGTGGTGAGTATGTCGATCTTGGAGTTCTTTACCTATGTTGTTCCTTCATGGCAGTTTGAAGAGCTTTCCAGATTTCTTTAGCAGTTGCGAACACTAAGACTCGATTGTATTCATTAGGTCCTATTCCATACACAAGGATTTTCTTGGCTTTATAATTTTTCTCCACCGCCTTCCTATCAGCATCATTGTATTCTTTCCTTATTTTGGCAGTGATTTTTCCACCATCTTCACTTATGTGTACTGGAATATAGGAGCCATCACAGATGATATCCCACAGCTATGAGTCTTCAACCATGATGAAGTCGTGCATTCTAGTCTTCCACCACCCATAGTATTTTTCATTAAATCTGGGTGGCCTGGTGAAAGATTTACCTTCTTCTATATTAGGCAGAGCATCTGTCACGCCCTGAACCATGGCCTGGGCATAACACGGCACTCGGTGCCTGACTGCATGTGACCGAGCAAACCACATGACTTGCTGAATCATCGTGAGCCATACATGAGCGGAAATATAACGTGAAGTGTATGATGAGTTTTTATAAAACATAGTAAGTCATAATATTAAATATAAGTCCTTGATTAAGTCATGAATGAAGACAATATCATAAATTAGCCAAACCGGCTAACCAACTCTGGAAGTGTAACATGACACTTGTCATGTCTATGAAACCTCTAACATGAGTCTGAAACACGTAACGTACTTACTGGGACAAGGTCCCCAACATAACTTTAGATGCAAAACTAAATAAAGAAAGGCAATGCCTAAACCCCGAATGAGATGGGGCTCACCAATAAGCTGGTACGTGTAGATCCTAATGAGCAGAGGCGTCATCCTGTAAATCCGTACCTGCATCGTGAAATGCAGGCCCCCGGGCAATAAAAGGGGACGTCAGCACATTGAATGTACTGGTATGTAAAGTAACTGAAAGAAATAACATGGGACATGGAATAACATGATAAGAACTAAAACTGAAAACCTAGACATGAACATGAGCATGAGCATGGGTACATATATATATATATATATATATATATATATATAACATAAGTTTTTTAAAACATGATAAGTAGAGAGAGCATTTCATAAACCGACAAAATGCTATCACCACGTGGATACATGGAGTCTGGTACCTCGCTGGACCAGTAGAGCCCCCATACCTTGCCAGGGTATAAGGTGGTAACATGCCTGATGGATCCATTCAGTGTAAAATTAAGGAATCGTCCTAACTGGGTGAAGCGATCCTTGTCCTATCGTGGCTACGTAGTTTCAGGCTATCTGAGCCTTCTCGGTAATTCGTGCAACTCCCAAAAACATGAACATGATATTATTGGCTAAGAAGCCTATGATTTTCGTGATTTAACTTGTACTTGACTTGTAATCATGATTTCACAAAATAACTTTTAAACATGGTTTCATGAAATAGCTTGTATTTAGCATGTATGTATATTGTATCATGGCATGAAAGTAATTATATAATATAGTTGCATGAAAACTTGTAGACATGTAGGATATTCATGAAATAATCATTCTTAGTTAAAAACATGCATGCAAGAACCCATGAAATACAAGATATGGATTTTCATGGATTACAGACTGATTCTCAATAATCATATGGAGTTATTAAGAACACAATGATAGAATAATAGCAATTCATACATAATCTATTCATGGACATGGACCTAAGGTTGTCATGAACATGGTGTAGAAACCCTAGTTTTAGTAGAGAACCATAATTTATGGATTATGAGGCGTGGGGAAGAACAATGATATTCCCACACGTAGATAGAAACTCTACATACCTGGTAATACTCCAAACTTGAATTAAAGATTTTAACTTTGAAGAAGATTCCCAAAATCTTGAATTCTTGAACCTTGAGATGGGTTTTCTTGAAAACCCTAGTTTAGGAACAATGATTTCTTGCTTAGATTATTAAAGTATATGTTAGAATTGAGTTGGAAGGGTTTGGATTGACTTACCTTGATGTTTTGGATTGTTACTAGGGCTTGGATTTGTGAATAATGAAATAAAAGAACTGAAGGCTTGAATTTATAGAAAAGTGAGGCGGAAGTTATATGGACTTATTATATGGTCCGTATAAAGTTATACGGTCCGTATAATATGACCATATTTTATCATGGCTGAAAACAGAACGTCGATTTGAAGTTTCATCAAGTATGGACGAGTTATACGGTCCGTATAAAATTATATGGGTCGTATAACAAGTTCGTATAACATGACCAGTAAACGGACTGCTCTGTAATCTTTCAGTAAAATGGCCATAACTTTTGGTACAGTTGTCTTCTTGACCCCCATAATATACCGTTGGGAAGGTATTTCAAAGGGCTATATCTTTCATTTAGGAAGTTTTCCCGAATTCCTAATTAATAAAGGGGTTGTATTCATTGGAAGTAAGACCTTCTACAAACTCACTTGCAAACATGCCCCGTAGAGTGGCTTCTAACTTTGCTTTGCCAAAAGACATTTCATATGACTTGATTAGTTTTCAAAACACTTCCTATAACCCTCATACTGTTTCCATTATATTATCATCTTATGAGTCAAACCTTCGCCCAAAGCTACGAGGTGTTACAATATCTCCCCCTTGCGATCATTCGTCCTCGAATGATGGGTTATGGTTAAGAATATGGCTGGACATGGCTTGACTAAATGAACGTGAAGGAAACATGACATAAAACATGGAGATTGAACTAACATGACATGGTTACAAGGAAACGCGAATACTGAGACATGAACATGGGCACTGGATACATGACATGAGCGTGAAACATGAGACATAACATGACATGGGCTATGGAAAGTTACCTTGAGAGTTCTCTGCTTACTCTTCAGACAAAAATGGGTACCTGGAATTCATATCCTCCTCGGATTCCCATGTAGCTTCCTCAACTTTCTGACTCCTCCACAGGACTTTCACCGAGGCTACTTCCTTAGTTCTCAACTTGCGAACCTGATGGTCAAGAATGGCTACGGGGATCTCCTCATAAGTCAAATCATCCTTAACTGTTATAGTATCAATAGGAACAACCAACGATGGGTATCCTACACACTTCCTAAACATGGACACATGAAACACGGAATGTACAACAGCCAAATCTTGTGGCAACTCAAGTTCATAGGCTACTAGACTGACCTTTCGCAGAATTCTGTAAGGTCCAATATATATGGGACTGAGCTTCCCTTTCTTGCAAATCTCATAACACCCTTCATGGGTGAGACTTTAAGGAACACCCATTCGTCAACTGAAAACTCTAAGTCCCTTTGCCTCACATCTGTGTAAGACTTCTGGCGAATCTGAGCCATTTTCAAATGCTCCTGTATTAACTTAACTTTCTCCATAGCCTGGTAAACCAAATCTGGTCCTAACAACTCTGCTTCACCAATTTCGAACCAACCAATTGGTGATCTACACCTTCGCCCATACAGAGCTTCAAACGGTGCCATCCTAATGCTAGCATGATAACTGTTATTATAGGAAAACTCGATGAGAGGTAAGTGGTCATCCCAATTACCCTTGAAATCTAGGACACATGCTCTCAACATGTCCTCAAGGGTCTGAATAGTGCGCTCTGCCTGGCCATCTGTTTGTGGATGAAAAGTTGTGCTGAGGTTCACTTTGGTACCCAATCCTTTCTGAAAGGATTTCCAGAAGTTTCCTATGAACTGAGCACCACGATTTGAAATAATAGACACTGGGGTCCTATGCAATCCGAAAATTTCATTAACATATAACTTGGCGTAATCCTCTGCTGAATCTGTGGTCTTGATTGGCAAAAAGTGCACCGACTTAGTAAGCCGGTCAACGATCACCCAAATAGAGTCATGCCTCCTACTGAACGAGGTAGACCTGTTACAAAATCCATATTGATCATTTCCCATATCCAAATAGGAATATCAATATTCTGAGCCAAGCCACCATGCCTTTGGGGTTCGGCTTTCACTTGCTGACAATTCGGACACTTAGCTACAAAATCTGCCACATTCTTCTTCATATCGTTCCACCAATAAATCTCCTTAAGATCATGATACATCTTAGTGGAACCTGGGTGAATGGAATACTTGGAATTGTGAGCTTCTGACATGATTCGCTCTCTGAGCCCGTCTATATCTGGAACACACAATCTACCTCTGTACCTCAAGGTACCATCATCTCCCCCTTATTCGAAAGTCGTTGTCTTATGCTTGTAAATCCCCTCTTTCAGCTGCAACGAGTAAAGATCATTAAACTGTTTCTCTTTGACTTCAACCACTAAAGAGGAAAGGGCTCTATTCTGAACAACTACACTACCATCCTCAGAGTCCAAAAGTCGAACTCCAAGACTAGCCAAACGGTGAACTTCCCCGGTCATAACTCTCTTATCTGCATCACTGTGGACTAAACTCCCCATGGAACACCGACTAAGAGCATCAGCTACAACATTCATTTTCCCCGGATGATAAAGAATATCCACATCATAATCCTTAAGCAATTCGAGCCATCTCTTTTGTCTAAGATTCAGCTCCCTTTACTTGAAGATATGCTGCAGGATTTTATGATCTATGAAAATATCAACATGCACTCTATACAAATAATGACGCCATATCTTAAGTGCAAAAACTACAGCAGCCAACTCTAGGCCATGAGTCGGATAATTCTTTTCGTGAACCTTGAGCTGATGAGATGCATAAGCTACAACCTTACCATGCTACATTAAGACACATCCGAGACCAACTCCCTAAGCATCACAACAAACTACGAACCGTTCAGTTCCCTCTGGCAGCTTCAAAACTGGAGCAGAAGTCAATCTCTTCTTCAACTCTTCAAAGCTTCGCTCACAAGCATCTGACTATTGGATCTTAACTTTCTTCTGAGTCAACTTAGTCAACGGAGCAGAGATAGAAGAAAATCCTTCTTCGAAGCAACGATAATAGCCTTCCAGACCCAAGAAACTTCTTATATCAGAAACTGAGGTGGGTCTGGGCCAACTCTTTACGGCATCAATCTTCTGAGAATCAACTTTAACACCTTCACCTGAGATCACATGGCCTAAGAACACCACTAATTTAAGCCAAAACTCACACTTTGAGAATTTTGCAAAACGTTCGCGATATCTAAGAGTTTGTAACACTATTCTGAGATGTTCTGCATGATCAACCTCATTATGGGAATACACCAAAATATCATCAATGAAGACAATGACGAATAAGTCGAGATAAGGCTTGAAGACCCTGTTCATAAGATCCATGAAAGCAACTGGCGCATTTGTCAACTCAAATGACATAACAAGAAATTCAAAATGGCCATAACGGGTTTTGAAAGCGGTCTTCGGAATATCAACTTCCTTAACCTTTAACTGATGATAGCCTGATCTGAGGTCAATCTTGTAATAATATTGGGCGCCCTGCAGTTGGTCAAATAAGTCATCTATTCTAGGAAGAGGGTACCTCTTCTTAATGGTGATCTTGTTCAACTGACGGTAGTCTATACACATACGTAAGGAACCATCCTTCTTTCGGACAAATAAGACTGGCGCACCCCAAGGCAAAACACTGGGCCTAATAAACCCCTTGTCAAGAAGATCTTTCAACTGGGCTTTTAACTCTTTTAACTCTGCTGGAGCCATTTTGTATGGCGGAATAGATATCGGCTGAGTATCGGGAAGTAGATCAATCCTAAATTCAATCTCTCTGTCAAGAGGGACTCCTAGAAGATCTTCGGGAAAGACCTCTGGAAATTCATTTACAATTGGGACGGACTGGAGAGTTGGAGTCTGGGCATTTGAATCCTCGACTCGAACTAGGTGGTAGATATAATCTTTGAAAATCATTTTTCTGGCTTTTAGTTAAGAAATAAATCTACCCCTGGGTACTACTGAATTACCCTCCCATTCTATGACTGGCTCATTAGAAAACTCGAATCTTACCACCTTAGTTCTACAACATACTGTGGCATAACATGAAGCTAACTAGTCCATACCCATGATCACATCAAAGTCCACCAGTTCTAGTTCCGCTAAATCAGCTATAGTTCTGCGGTGATAGACTAAAACTGGGCAACCCCTATAAATACGTCTAGCTATGACTGATTCCCCAACTGGGGTGGACACCTCAAAGGGTTCATACAATTTGTCTGGTTCAATACCAAGCTTTTTAGCAACAAAAGGGGTTACATAAGATAAGGTGGATCCTGGGTCAATAAGGGCATATACGTCAAAAGTGAAAACTGTGAGTGTACTTGTGACAACATCTGCTCTAGCCTTTGTATCCTGACGACCTGTCAATGCATACAAATGGTTCTGACCACCGCCTGTATTGCCGGACCTTGCCGTGCCACGCCCCTGCTGGGCCTGATTGTGACGAGGAGCTGTTGAATTTATGGAATACGTCATATTACCTCCGGTACCCTGTCTGGCTGATGGACAGTCTTCCTGAAAATGGCCCTTCTGACCACATCTAAAGCAGGCATCAGTACCCAGATGACATTCACCTGAGTGTCTCTTGTTACACTTGCCGCATATCGGATGGGTATAAGTCGACTGACCCACACTAGGCTGAGAGTAAGAACTTGATAGCCTGAAATTCTGCTTTTTATCATTACGGAACTTGGGGACTGGGCACTTACTATGGACGGAGCAGGCCCTGCTGACCTGTTCTTAAAGCATTTCTTGTTTTTGTTCCCACTAAGATGTTCGGTAGACTTGACCCTCTTGTTGAATTCCTTGTTTTTCTCTTGCTGCAAGGCTTCCTCCTCCTTTAGCCTTGTCTCATTACCCTGTACGAAAGCAACCATCTTAGAGATGGTCATTCCCCCATTCTGTGCAGCAATGTTAGCCCCATCATACAAATGGGGGTCAAGTCCTCCAACAAACCACCTCACCCTTGCCCTCATATCCGGTACCATATGTGGAGCATGCTTAGCCAAACAGATAAATTCCAAATAGTAGTCCTGAACTGACCTGCCATTCTGCTTAAGCTTCAAAAATTGTTCAGCCTTAGCCTCTCTGACTTCTATTGGCGTGAAGTGGTCCAGGAATGCGCTTGTAAATTCATCCCATGTAGCTTCAGGTGCATCCTCACCTCGGGATAATTCCCAAGATTCATACCAAGTGTTAGCAATGCCCTGTAGCTGATGAGCTCCAAAAGTAGCTGCTTCGGTTTCTGTAACTGTCATAATCCTGAAGATCTTTTAGAGAGCATCAATGTAGTCCTGAGGGTCCTCATCATTCTCTGTCCCCGTAAAGACTAGGGGATTCATCCTGAGAAAGTCCTTAGTCTTAGAAGACTCTCCATTACCTCCTGAACTTGACCCAGATTCCTGACGTTAGGCCTGAACTACTACCAGTTGTGTGAGCATATTGATAGCATTCCTAACATCCCCATCTGAATCACTAGGAGGTGTAACTGTAGAAGCGGTTGGGGCTGCTGTTTGAGTCGTAACGACCCTTCGCGAGTTGCTTCCGCAGTAGCCCCTTGGCTGGTGGCTGTAGCCTTTCTGGTGTATTTCCTTTTCGTGGGCATTTTCTGAAAATACGTACACGCACGAATTAGAAAGGCGTCCTAAAAGTATTGCTCTAACTGCACGATCTAGAATATGAAAGAAGTGAGACACTCCTGAATGTCTTAGGGGTCAACTATTTATATGTATAAGGCCCTCACACATATAAAAGTGACCCCACTGGAAACGGTTTCATACACTCCCTAAAGACACTTGACCCTAGGCTCTGATACCAAGCTTTGTCATGCCCCGAACCATGGCTTGGGCATAACACGGCACTCGGTGCCTGACTGCATGTGACCGAGCGAACTACATGGCTTGTTGAATCATCATGAGGCATACATGAGCGGAAATATAACGTGAAGTGCATGGTGAGCTTTTATAAAACATAGTAAGTCATAATATTAAACATAAGTCCTTGATTAAGTCATGAATGCGGACAATATCATAAATGAGCCAAACCGGCTGACCAACTCTGGAAGTCTAACATGACACTTGTCTTATCTATGAAACTTCTAACATGAGTCTGAAACACTTAACGTACTTGCTTGGACAAGGCCCTCAGCATATCTTTAGATGCAAAACTAAATAAAGAAAGACAATTCCTAAACCCCGAATGAGATGAGGCTCACCAATAAGCTGGTACGTGCAGATCCTAATGAGCAGAGGCGTCGTCTTGTAAATCCGTACCTGCATCGTGAAATGCAGACCCCCGGGCAATAAAAAGGGACGTTAGCACATTGAATGTACTGGTATATAAAGTAACTGAAAGAAATAACACGATAAGAACTGAAACTGAAAACCTGGACAATAACATGAGCATGGGCATGAGCATGAGCATGGGTACATATATATATATATATATATATATATATATATATATATATATATATATATATATATATATATATATATATATATATATAACATAAGTTTTTTAAAACATGATAAGTAGGGAGAGCATTTCATAAACCGACAACATGATATCACCATGTGGATACATGGAGTCTGGTACCTCGCTGGACCAGTAGAGCCCCCGTACCTTGCCAGGGTATAAGGTGGTAACATGCTTGATGGATCCATTCAGTGTAAAATTAAGGAATCGTCCTAACTGGGCAGAGCGATCCTTGTCCTATGGTTGCTACGTAGTTTCAGGCTATCTGAGTCTTCTCGGTAATTCGTGCAACTCCCAAAAACATGAACATGATATTATTGGCTAAGAAGCCCATGATTTTCGTGATTTAACTTGTACTTGACTTGTAATCATGATTTCACAAAATAACTTTTAAACAAGGTTTCATGAAATAGCTTGTATTTAGCATGTATGTATCTTGTATCATGGCATGAAAGTAATTATATAATATAGTTGCATGAAAACTTGTAGACATGTAGGATATTCATGAAATAATCATTCTTAGTTAAAAACATGCATGCAAGAACCCATGAAATACAAGATATGGGTTTTCATGGATTACAGACTGATTCTCAATAATCATATGGAGTTATTAAGAACACAATGATAGAATAATAGCAATTCATACATAATCTATTCATGGACATGGACCTCGGGTTGTCATGAACATGGTGTAGAAACCCTAGTTTTAGTAGAGAATCATAATTTATGGATTATGAGGCGTGGGGAAGAACAATGATATTCCTACATGTAGATAGTAACTAGGGTTGTTCACGGTTTTGGTTAAAACCAAAACCAAACCGAAAATTTAACCAAACCGAATAAAAAACCGACATTTGGTTTGGTTTGGTTTGATTTGGTTTTAAATTTTAAAAACTGATAATATTTGGTTCGGTTATGGTTATATTAAAAAATAACCGAATAAATAACCGAACCAAACCGATAAATTATATACATAAATTTTATAATTATTTATATGTATAATATTAGTTTTTCATAAATAATTATAAATATTTTATACCTTTTAGTCATTAATTTGATTTTTGGTCTACTTATTTCACATGATTGTTTAAGGCCCATGTTTTTAAGAATATGTCCAAGTACATGTCTTTAAGCCTTTTAACTCTTTAAGTGTTAAGTGTAAACCTACTAACAGAAGCTCACGTTAGAGTCTAATGTCTTTAACTTAAATTTTTAGCCTTTCTTTGTCAGCCATTTGATTTTAGGTTGTTTCTTCTTTTTTTCCCGAATTTATACCTTTCTTTTTTCTTGTCTGAATAGGTCCTAAACTTCTAATAGTTTTCATATGAAAAGGACAAAGGTTGTAGATTTGGAGGTTCCTATAGAAGATACTTCAGTAACATCAGCATTTGCTGCAACTTAAGCACATGGTAATGCCCTAATACTTATTCCGTGGGTAATCCTCCTAAAAGGCAGAAAAGAACAACTCTTTGTAGTCGAGACCCTAGCCCTGGGGATAATGATAGAAAAACATCTGAAGTTTGGGATCATTACACAAAGTGTTTTTAATAAAATGGGAGAATTGAGGACAAAATGCAAGTATTGCCCCAAAGTTTGGGATCATTACACAAAGTTTTTTTATTTCATATATTTTCATTTTCATTTTAATTTTAGGTAGTCTTTATGTTTAATTAATATATATGTTTGCAACAACAACTAAAAGCTCCTATGCTCTACTTTATTTCCAGGTAAGTGTATTAAGATGACAAAAATGGTGCAGCCACTACTTAGTTAGTTTTTAGCTCTATATGTAATAGTTTAGCAACTTTGGGTAACTTGAGTATGACACTATCACTAATAGTGAAAATATTTCTATGATGTATGTTCCACCTTAAACGATAAATAAAAGTTATCGTTTGAACAAAAAAAAAAAAGACATGTCTTTTTCAACTTTTTAATGTTTTACTGAAAAGTCTCATGGCTGCTAGTCATAAACTGAAAAATCTAAACAAACCGAACCAAACCGACAATAACCAAACCGGTGGTTATTATTTTATTTGGCTTGGTTATGATTTTAGACATTTAAAAATCGACTAAATTGGTCTGGTTATGATTTTAATCAATAGCCGACCCAAACCAAACCATGAACACCCCTAATAGTAACTCTACATACCTGGTAATGCTCCAACCTTGAATTAAATATTTTAACTTTGAAGAAGATTCCCAAAATCTTGAATTCTTGAACCTTGAGATGGGTTTTCTTGAAAACCCTAGTTTAGGAACAATGATTTCTTTCTTAGATTATTAGAGTATATGTTAGAATTGAGTTGGAAGGGTTTGGATTAACTTACCTTGATGTTTTGGATTGTTACTAGGGCTTGGAATTGTGAATAATGAAATAAAAGAACTGAAGGCTTGAATTTATAGAAAAGTGAGGCAGAAGTTATATGGACATATTATATGGTCCGTATAAAGTTATACGGTCCGTATAATATGACCATATTTTATCATGGCTGAAAACAGAACGTCGATTTGAAGTTTCATCAAGTATGGACGAGTTATACGGTCCGTATAAAATTATATGGGCCGTATAACAAGTTCGTATAACATGACCAGTGAACGGACTGCTCTGTAATTCTTCAGCAAAATATCCATAACCTTTTTTACAGACGTCCCCTTGACCCCCCATAATATACCGTTGGAAAGGTATTTTAAAGGGCTACAACTTTCATTGAGGAAAGTTTTCCAAATTCCTAATTAAGGAGTTATGGTCGCTGGAAGTAAGACCTTCTACAAACTTACTTGCAAACATGCCCCGTAGAGCGGCTTCCAATTTTGCTTTGCCCAAAGACATTTCTTATGACTTGATTAGTTTTCAAAACACTTCCTATAACCCTCATATTGGTTCCACTATATTATCATCTTATGAGTCAGACCTTCGCCCAAAGCTACGAGGTGTTACAGCATCCATTTTACATATTCTTTCTAGGTGTTAACCTTTTAGAAAACACCTGCTCTGATACCAATTGTTGCAGGCTATGCGTCCACCAAGCATAGTATGGAGGGACTTGGTTGTGTAGTAATTCCCTTATGCAATGCAACAAGTAAAGAAGACACTGTTTTTATCGTGGAAAACTCCTTGCTCAAGGGATTAAAAACTATAACCTACCCCAGTAGGATTTCAACCCCACTACACGAGCAACTTTAGGTTAGAAATCTATCGCAAGCTAGGAACTAACTCCCATAATCTCTCACCCTTACAATAATGCATATGTAACCCAGGAACTAACTCCCATAGTCCCTCAACCCTTGAAATATTCCGATTACAAGCAACTCTACTTAGCTAACTCTAGGTAAGGACACTAAGGTTGACTACCTCTAGCCAAACCCAACGAATACACCTAAGCTAACTCTAGCCAAGGGTACCACTTAATAGATTGAAAGGTAAACTGCCTAACAACTACTAAGAATTTGAAATACCTACAACAACTTACTTTTTAGGAAGAGTAGGTTTACAATTTTAGCACAACAGAACAAAAACTTACAACAACATAAAGAACTTAGACTAACTCTGTATCTGGATTGGGTTCTTCAGTTTTGCAAGTGACATATTCTTATGATCACTTGAAATCTTATGAGGACAGCTTTTGCCCAATTTAGATTATGTTTTTCTAGTGATGCACAATATGTTGCAGCATGTTATAGATACAGTCGGAAGCATGTGGGATGGATAGAGACCACTCATTCAATATTTTACCTAAAGCATGGGCCAGCTAAACTGCTGTACTTATGTGCAGTGAGTAGCTCGGCTTTATAGCTGTCTCTGCTTTTCGTACAGGATGCACACAGCGCAGACCGCAGACCGGGTCTCTATTTGGTTCTGAATCAGTTTGACTATCATCAAAACACGAATGCACCTAAGCTTATCACTTATGTATGTACAAACATGGGGAGGTTATTCAAAACCACTTACCACTTTGTAAAACATGAATTTTTAGTGCATGGCCAGCCCTAGGGTTTCAAGATTTTACACCCCGTACTCTTGTACGTTAAGCATCTTCATGAGTTGGTTGCTATAGATTTGGGGTACAGAATTATCTTCGAGGTTTCATAAGGTTAGACATGTTCATCCTGAGTTTATAAAGGTTTAAGTTCATGTTTAATATGTTATGGAAGGATTGGAGGTTAATGTGTTTTGGAAAAGTTGGGTTTTACAGTTGGGTATACTGACCGTATAACTTTTTACGATCCGTATATCTGGCTGACCCCCACCATAAATTGATAACAGTGGGGGTGACCCACTGATCTGATTTTATGATCTGTAAAAGTGGACCATAAAATCTAAGCCGGTTCCAGATTTTTTTAGTATATGTTATATTTTGTACCCCCTCATTTTTATCTGATTTTCTGTTATTTCCTCAGACCCCAAACACCTTTAGAAACTTCTCTAACATATATAATCAACCCCAAGTAGAATCAAGGATTAAAAGTGAGAATCAAGTGCTAAAGGGTTCCAAAGAATTGTTAAAGCTTGTTTCTCCTTCTTGTAATAGCTTTGGAAGATACTTCAAGGTGAAGTGATCTTGAAATTGAAGTGTTCATGAGTTCTTGAGGTAAGATTTCATCTTATTCTTCATGTCTATGAGTTTATGTGATAGTTATGCTAGGGTTGGAGAGAAGGAAATTGGAGGAAAGGTTCAAATATGAACTTAATGTTATTTTGAGTTGTAATCTAACTTGAGTTATGTTGTTAATATGTTTTTGAGCTAAAATCTTATTGCAAGGATCGTAGACGGTGTTGAGATTGTGTTGAGGTTGTTATACCTGGTGTATTTGGAAGAAGAAAGTGTATAAGTGTTGTCTACAAAGCGTATATTGAGCTGTTTTGATGAAAACCTTGGGTGGGTAGTGATGTAGAATTAAAGAGACTTATTTGAAGTTGTTATTGTGTTGTTGGCAGTTGGATGTGTTGTGATGGTTAAGAAATAGGGGAATGGAGGTGGCATAGGCAAAGTCTGACGAACCCCATGAGATGGAGTCATATGTGGTGGCGTTTGAGAAAATGACCGGTTGTGAAGTACCATGTGACTTAATTCAGCAACTCGTCGCTCCAGGCGAGCAATGATCTCCAAATGTGTTTCTGGTTCATTAGAAGATGTGGGATCACTCGTGATCGGTAAACTAAGAGATGGCTCAGATGAAGTGGTTGCATCGATCAAACTTTGCTCCATTTTAGAACGAGTCTTTTTAGTTAACCAGGTGATTAGTGATGAGTCAGAGTCTGATTTCTTGGCTCTAGACCGTGTGAAATATGGATGCTCCGCCAGTTCCCCTTTAGCACAAGTCAACCCTTTTTATTTTGAAAATAAGTTTAAAAGCAAAAAGAGAAAACAATAAAAGAAAAAGAAAATGAGTCAGTATACGGTAAGGACATATTATTGCATATAAACACATTATTGCACATAATACATCGCGTTCTATAATGCAAGGGACCTCTTTATGCCAGAGGTAGGCCTAACGAACATTTGAAGGACAAACATGTTTTTTTATGTGTCATTCCATAACTCTTTCTAAAACTAGTTTACAAGAATAATAAAAATTTATTACATGCCAGTCAATAATACAATTCAAAGTTAATCTAAGATATCTAATACTTCAACTCCACTAATTTCCTTTGGCTGTCTTCAAACCTCCGGCATTAATTTTGGATGCTCCACAACAACCTGCAACAAAAGGTTAGTTTCCTTGAAATATTTATCTATAGAGTATTAGGTCCACATAATCCACATATTTGTCCTTCAAATAATGCACATAAATAGTGAATAGTGTCACTTAGAGTCATAGACTCATTTGGACATTTGGTAAGGTTGACTAATGAACTTAATACTCCAAGGGTATTAAGCCTCCTAGGTTTAAAATGATGCATGTCCTTACAAGGTTTTGGTTTTCGCTCTACCTAGGTAGACTAAGAATGGTTTTCCTATGACACAAGGCTCCCCTAAGCGGACAACTTGGAAGTGGAAAGTCCGTGGCCGTCGACTGCACCGCCGATCGACTAAATCCACAAGACCAATCCAACTAAAGGGGTAATTTAGTAGTGCACGGGCACAAACAGCGAAGCCACTTTAAGTGTGTGAATATGTGTGAGTTTTCCAGTAGTGGAAGAAATATGAGCGGAATGCCAATTTAAGGAAAGCAATAACATACATATTACATAGAAAATTTACATAAGGAATAAAATAAAAACAACCAAAAGCATATAAGGAAAAAGCAATAATAAAGGCAAAACAAAAAAAACAAACAAAATATCCAACAAACTAACTATTAACCTAAGTTGTTATGGTTAAGAACCTAAAGTCCCCAGCGGAGTCGCCAAGCTGTCACACCCCATTTTAACCGGGTTGATTTAGGGTATGACGTATTGGTGATTCCTATTTGTTTTATTTAAGGAGTCGCCACCTAATTAATTTAACGGTGAATTAGGACACCTAGATGTTAACTAAGATAAAGTTAAAACTAAACCTCTGTTAATAGTCTGCTTAACCAATATGATTTCAGGTAAGGGCTCTATATTATCCTAAAGGGAAGGGGTTAGGCATCCTTTAGAATCCGCTAACTACGATTATCCGACCAAACTTAGGTTAATTAATATAGACTAAACGCAAATATAATATTAAGAAAATAATTTGTAAATTATTGCTAAGGTTTTAAAATAAAAAAATGTAATAATTCTATTTAAAATAATACTTATAGATATCGCTAAGGCTTTAAATGAGAAATATTAGCTAGAATAAGACTGATAGAGAATATGATAATTTGCATAGAAAGGAAATTTCAAATGCCGTTTAGCAAAAGAAGATTTGAAATGCTAAATAACACTTAAAGATATGTTGATATGATTTTAAATACTAATACTATTTTTTAAATAAAACTTGCAAAAGATAATTTGCATATGAGTAATAGTTTTTAATAGAATACTTAGCAAATTGAACTTTGAATAAAATTGTGTGATATGAATATGACTATGTAGAAAAATCTAGACTATTTTTATAAATGGGAAGCAAAAGGAAGTGAGTTTTTCTTCCACTTTTAATTATCTTTTATTGACTATGCTTAATTAAATGCATGATTGATTCAAACTTGAAGAGTTATTTATGAATATACTAGAGTTTATATTTGAGTATTAACAATGTTTTGAAATGTCTATGATAGTAAAATATGATTCCCTTTACTTGAAATATCTAGTCATGCCTTTTTGCAAATCCATTATTCCCAATAAAAAATAAATATTAGACATTATAAATAATTTTAACATAAAAAAGAAGAGAATAAAACTTATGGAGTTAATTTTTAGTCTTCCTAACTACCCACTATTAAAACTAAACCTAATAATTTCACTAAGGTTTATCTAAATTAACAAAACAAAATGTTACTCATGCAATACAAATTAAATGCATAAATAATAAAATAGAGGAATAAATCAAATTGAATGGGTTCAGCCCATTCTTTGGACTGCTGCAAATCCGTTACTGTTGGACTTTGGCCCAATTATATTTTTTAGACTGCTGTGGCTGTTGCTGCTGTCTGGGCCTCGGCCCAGAATCATTTTATATATCTGATGGGGGGTTGACTCGGTAAGAATATCTCGTTGGGCTTTGGCCCAACATCGAATGCGGAAGAAGGCGAGTCTCTCGGACTCGCACGCGGTAGTCATGCATAAAACGAAATGTAAGGATTAGTATGGATCTAGATAATTAATAATGCAAGATTCATAACTCAAAGAAGGAAATTTCAAATACTATCATATAACAATAAGAAAAAAAATAATTTTTTTGTTCATCTAAGACAGACAAACACAGCCTAAACGAGAGATTGTACAAGAATGGGCAAAATGGATAGACCCGTAAATTATGTCTGTTGTACATAAAAGCGCCCAGCACAGGTAGAGAAAGGGTGAGACCCAAGATTTAACAATCATGAAGAAATGAATATCCAAACCATACGATATTCAAAACAATCCCAATAATTCACACTGAACATACAGCAGAAGCCCAGCAGCTAGAAGGGGAGACACCGACCCAAATATTAATAGACCCACAGCAGTTTAGACGTATGCAACGGCTGGTATACGCATAATATTCGGGGCATACATGGTATTCCTGAAAGGTATACTCTAATATATGACCTTAAGGTATATACCTAGTGTATATTGAGTTCTATATATCATGCATACTTCGAGGTACGTTACACCACAAACAAAAAATCAGATAGAGAATATGCGATAATTCAACATGGGCAGATTCAAAAAATGCAAGGAGAGGAAAAGAAATTCATGGTCATCTCATATACTCTAAATCAAAAACCAACATATCAACCTACGCTTTCTTAAATGAACAGATGCAAAGTCTAAGAGAACAAACACCTACTCCTAAATGGACAGTTTAGACACATATATACAAATTACCGAGAGGCAAAGGCACTTCTTATTCCTAAGTGAAACATGCTCAAATTGACAGATCCCTCATGGCAACATTTAAACAGTACAGACATGCATTCAAGTGTACAACACAGACTCTTAATGAAGCAGTGGTTGACCTCACAGGGGCAATAATAACTTATTCAAGAAAATGCAGCAACCAAGTAACAGCAGTAATGACAGTAGGAAGGCCAAACTGCAGCAGTATATATTTTTTGATTGGAAGTCCATAACAGCATATTCAAATGTGACTTGATGCCTTATCTTGAACTCATTATAGTCTTAACTCAGGATCCAAAATATATTTTTTTTCCTTTAAAATACGCCTGATTCATACGTAGCTTGAAATATAACATATTATATACCAAATCATGATACATAATTCAAAACACACTGGGAAAAGGAACCATGCCTAAAAATACTCAAAGGATAAGTGCAAATAGTAGAATCTAGTACTCGACTTCTCAACTGAATTACAGGGAAAGGAAAATAACACTAATTTGGCATATTTAACTCGAGTTTTAACTCATGAACACACATCAACTTAAAAGGGCAGCATCGAGCTGAAAATCAAAGACTTATGATATGGGGATTTCAAGGCTAGTACTTCAACATACAATGATTATCTACCTACTTCTCTTACAGATTTATAATCCTCTTTTTTTTTCGGACAAAGATAGTAAGACAACAACCAAATGCAAGATCTCAACACCTATGACTTGGGGGTATTATGCTTGTGATCTGAATATGGCCTGTTATTTCCTTTAAGCTCACACTAGGAATACATAACTTTCAAAAGACTGTTTATTCCTTCTGAACTCAATAGATTTCATATAAAGTAATGCCAAAATGAAGATTTTTCACATTATCAAAGGACTTGCATACAACAAAAATGACATTTTGTTTCAACCCTAGGGAACTGATTCATCACACTTTATTTGACACAGTTCACATATATACATCATGTTTTTTTTTTTTAAGTTAACAGTTTCATTTTGAACTTGAAACAGGCTCTTGATTCTGGATCTGGGCTTCAACTTGAACATTCAACAAGGAATGCTTAATAAAATATCAATCTTAGTCTTGGTAAGCCAGTCCTTATTTTAAGCCAATCTTTCAAATGTACTTGTTATTACCAGTTCAATAAGCTTTTTACTTTCGAAACTCATCTTGAACAAACATAACAGCACATTTGTCAAAAAAGAAGAAGAAACAACCAATCTTTAAGCCAATTGAACCTTATGCTTAAACATACACTAACTCATAGATTCTTGGTAAACATCTGATATCCTTTTATGATAGTGGAAGAAACACATAAATTCTTGCTAGTGATATTAATCAGTTCGTAAGTTGCACAACTTAATGACTCATACACGGCTAATGATGTGGACACAATTATGCAAATTGTAAACCTTAAACATGCGAGATTAAGCCATTCAAGTATGCAAATATGATCCTTGAAGCTGACATAGGCAGATAGCATATCATCCTCAGGGATTAATCTAAATTCAACTAATCACAAGAAACCAAATCTGTACGAAAATTTACCAAATAATATAAACTTAACATAGACAAATGAGCAGTAGCTAGCTTGAGATGAACATGCACAATTTGCATTAGGTGTGACTAAGATGAGGCATATACGCAACTAAGCAATCAATAACTAGCTGAGCTTATCTAATAAATTACAAATTCAGTGCTAAAACGAACATGGTTAAATGAACTTAATCAAGTGAGATGGAGAAAAATTAATGCATACAAATGCGATTAACAGGTCATCTAATCTGAACCAACACCTGATTAGTCCAATGACATACCCACCAACAATGTAAACTTGAAGCACCGGGTGAATCTAAACTTACCCATAAAGCTAACATACTCACAGAATTAAACTAAACAGGACTGATTATGCTTAATTCAACCAAAATAACTCCAAACGAAACTAAGATACCACTAAGCGAACAAATTAACAAAAACAGTTTAAAACATTCAAACGATTGCTAAAACAATTTAAAAGGAGGAAATTTTACCTTTTTCGGGTGCAGCGAAATGGGCTTCGAGCTTCCGATATACCTCGCAACACTTCGAAATTCGAAATCGTGTGTGCTCAAATTTGAACGAACACTCGAAGCAAGAACAGAACCAGATTTGATGTTTTGTGCCGATATCGAGAAAATTGAAAATCGATGTTTTAAAAGAAGAACTGGAACAATCAAAGACTCGTATTTTTAAGGGAAATTTTGATGATTCGAGGACTTTGGTTCTTGGGGAATTTCCTGAATCGAAAAAATCCTTTCTTTCTTGCGGTCATTTCATGAATCGAAAAGACCCCTTTTTAAATTCAAAACCCCCTCTCTTATAGGCTCTGTTTTTGCGTTATGTTGAATGAAAAGAAAGACGCGTGGGGAACAAAGGGTAGTGGAAACGTGGGAGTTGGCAGTGGTATGGGAGATGTCAGAGATGAAGTGGGTGGTAACGTGGTGTGGGGTGGTGTCAGAGGAGAAACGTGGGTGTGGTGGAGGTTGACGATGAAAGAGGGGTGTCAGGGGTAACGTGGAGGGAAGTGAGGAAAGTGAAGGAGAACAGGGGAAGACAGGGGATGGGGTGGTGTGCGGCGGAGATGGAGGAGGGAAAGAGGGAAAGGGGAGAGACGAAGGGGAGTTGAGGGAGCGGCGGAAGGAAAACAAATGAGGGCAAACCCTAAAAGGGTTCCCCTTATTTTGAGTAAAACGAGTCAGACCCGGTCCATTTGTGGACTGGGTCAATTTTTAGACCGGGTATTAAAAGAATAGCTAGCGAATTACAACACGGACTGGTCTACAAATTAGGGTAAAAAACATAGGTTGGTCAGAAAATATTTATGAGTTGATTGGACTTTGATTTGGAATCCGATAAATCAAAAATACGGACTGAGTGCAAGAAATAGTTTGTCTTCTGAACTTGAATAAAAGACCCATTTTAATTAATGATATACCAAGGGTGACAGAATATTGCTTACTACAAAAATGTGTGATTATTAGGACTCGGGTAATAAAATTTTATGGTGTTATAATAGCCGTGCAATAATATATTCCGAAAATCCTCAGTGAAATAAATACTATTATCCAATTATGCAAAGATAAATGCAATGCGTGTGCGTAAGCTGGTAAAATACTGAAATGATAAAAGTTGTGAACTATAATAATAATAAAAAATAATAATAATAAAAAATAAAAAAAAATAATAATAATAATAATAATAATAATAATAATGGCTAGTAATTGTACTAGAATAATGAAACGCCGGTATTGATTATAGTAAAAAATATAAAATATATTTTTTTTAATTTTCCAAAAATGTTAGAAGCGTAAATAGGTATTTCAGAGGAGAGGTGGGACAAAATTGGGTGTCAACAGTGTTCGTGGTGGCTTGAGTTTGGAGTTGGAGCATAAAGACTTCCTAAACCATCGCTTGTGCCCCGGTTACGCTCACAAAAGGTAAATACCTTTTAGTTTAATGCTTTTGTTATTTTATGTCATGCTTAGTTCATAAGATTCTAGTTAGGTTAGTATTTTAGATTATTGTTCTCTGATTTATGTTGTGTTAGTTTGGTTTAGTTGATGAAGATTCTGTTTAAGGTGGTATTTTAGTTCATTGTTTTCCTTACTTGAATTCTGCTTGTGTTGTGCTTAGTTAACAGGAATATGTGAGAGTTTGTGATAAAGATTAAGTAGTTATTGTTCTTTATGCCCAGTTCATGTTTAGTGGTGTTTAGGTAGCATAATTGTATGGTCCGTGATGGGGTGTGAGTTAGTGTATCAGCTTGTCATCCTTTATACTTTGGTTCTGCTGGCATTATATCTAGTTAAGGTGTGTGTGTATGGTTTAGGAAAAGATTTTCTAAGTCAATATGTTTGGTTCATTCCTTTTCTCTTGGTTTTGGTGTCCACATTGTGCCTAGTCCATGTAATTGCTTGTGGTTTAAAAAAAAAACAAAGCTCAAACCTGATGTACTTGTTATGATTCCCTTTTAATCTTGTCTGCACTTTTACTCAATTGGGGGAGTCTCATGTGAGTTATAGAATAATTTTCAAACTGATTAGATTGTTTTGACTCAGCTTCTTAGTCTGGATTTTGTTCATGCTTTGCACAACTAGTTTTTTCCTTTTTCCTAGCACCTAACATAGGCTATAATACTAAGCTAATGAACCTGCCTTACTTAGATTTCCGTTTAGCTTCCCCACTTGTACCCTTAGCTGTTCAGTTGTGATTAAAGACCTTTGAGGGTGGCCTGGGTCCATGGTCTGAGTTGAGAGAGTTTGCCTAATGTGGATTTCCTTCTGAACTTTCCTGTCTTACCATGACTGTCTAAGTATTTTTAAGTGTTCTATGTGAGGGCCTGGGTTGTGGTTCACACTAGTGTATTGCTTAGTGTAAGTCTTGTGTTATGAATCAAGGTCAAATAGCTCTGTTGAAGTCATGAATGATCTAGTCCTGTTTATCTCAAGTAATAAAGTTAGGTTCATGAGGTTAGTTTGAAGTCACAAGCTTTTTTGAGTAACTTGATTTGCCTTGTGCCTTGTTATTTACCAGTGGGAGTCTTGTCCTGGTATGGGACTAATAAAGAGAAGGGCAAGAGGTTTGTCTGAAGTAGGTTACCTAATCTGGTCATTGCTTGTCTGATGTAGTGATATATTGGTTGGGAGTTTGATGTCCTGAACCCAGTTGGTCATAGTTTGTCTTGCTTGATCACATGTGTCATGCGAAGAGTGAGTTCCTGTCATGTTAAAAGCTTATTGTGCTGAGTCAAGTCTAGTCATTGTTTGACGTGTGTGATATTGTTAGTTGGGAGTTTGACGTCTTAAACCAATTGATCATGGTTTGTCCTGCTTGATCACAAATGTCATTGGACAGTTAAGCTTACCTATGTGCAAACCCAACATGATTATTGCTTGTTTAACATGGTTAAGTGTCAAAAATGGTAAAGGCTTATCATGTTGAGCCTCAGCCTAGTTGCTAATGTCTTACCTGGTCATATACTTGTTGGAGAGACTGAAAAGTCTAAGTAGAATTAGACCCAGTCTAGGTGTTATATCCCGCAATTTGTACATTCGGATAATTTAAGATAATTGCAAGAAGTTAAGGACAAGGCCATATTTTGATCTTGTTTAATACACAAGTTGCTTATGAAAATTTTTGATGTGGAAAAAATTGGGGAAGGCTAAGGGCAAATTTGGAATTAGGAAAATTTATTTTTCATGAATTGCAAGACAAAACAAAGAGAAAAAAAAAAGAATAATCTTGAATAAAAAGGCCAAGTGGGCCGTTTGTATGGAGTGGGCTTAGCCCATATGGAAGCTTAATACATAATTATAAAAGATGACAAGCTCATCATATTTTTCATCTTCAACCTAGAAATTTCAAGAAACTTGAGGAGAAAGAAAAAAAAGAGAAGGCCTATTCGGCCAAGAAGAAAAAAATTGGGGTTCAAAAATTGATCAAGGAAAATTTATTTTCTTCTTGTATTCCAACCAATTGGAAGGTCCTCTTTAACATGGAGTGGTTGTTGGAGCAATAAAACCATTTATTTGTGCAAGTTCACAACCTTAGCCAAGTCAAGGAGTTGAGTGAAAAAGGTATGTATTCAATCCTCCCTTTCATATGTTATGGATGATTTGTGCATGTTGTGGTATGTGGAAATGAATGAAATTCATGAAACTATGGTGTGGAAGTTGTAGCCGTGCCTATGTTGTGTTGTGTAGGAGTGGAGAACTAATTTTATTTAGTATTATGGATTGTTGTGTTGTGGATTCTATGATGTTAAATGAAGATTTAATGGTTTGAAATGAAGTGGAAATCGTTTGTGGATTATTGAAGACGTTGATGTGATATTAGTATGATTCCTTATATTTGTAGGAATGAAATTGCTAATGTGTAGGTTGCAAATATAATTCATGAATTTGGAAGTGAGACATGTGGTTGGAAGATTGTAAGTGGGTTGTTGTGTTTGAATTTGAAAGAAGGAAATGTGTTGTTATTGTTCTTATTGAATTTGGAAGGTTTCGGGCGAAGTAATATGTTGATTGGGTTGTTTGGAATATTATGAGAATTGTTTGAAGTATTCTTGAACCATGTTAGAATAATTTCGGATTAATACTTAGATGTGAGATCATTGATGTTAACTTGACTATATGTGATTGAATTGAATACAAATGAAATGTCGTTGAATTGTGTGACAAAGGTTGTTAATGTTAGAATGCGTCTTGAATTGATTGTTGATGTTGTTGGCACGATTGTTGGTATTGTTGTTGATAGTTTGGCCGAGTTGAATTCTCGGATTGTTGATTGATGATTTGGGCCGAGTTAGATTCTCGGGGATGGTGTATTTACACGGGAGATGCTGCCGAAATTTTGGCAGATCATAAGTGAATTTATTTGAAAGACTAAGACAAGTGTGTGTGACGATGAATCTAATGATTATGTAAATCTTCTTGGATATAGACTAGCGATAACGAGCTTGGACAATTAAGCATAGCTAATAGGACGTGGAGCAGGTATGTTAAGGCTTGTCCCTTTCTTTCAAAGGCATGATTCCGATGTTATGATTTCATAATTGTTTCCATATCTTACTTGTTTTTCAAAAGTTAGATGTTTATGATTCCAAGGCATGATTCTCTTCCCGATAGCCCGTAAATGTTTTTTTTCCAAAGTGCCCGTACTCTATCAAAACAGAAGTTTATGATTTTGTAAGTTTTTATGACCATAACGATGGATATGTTTCACGATGACAATGATGATGTCAAAGATGAGAATATTTCTATGATGACTATGATAAGAATGATTTTCCAAAAATGACTTCTGAAATGTTCGTAAAAGGTTTTGTACCTCAAACGCTCATAACTTTCTTATACTAAATCGGATTGACCTGAAACTTGTTTCTGAACCTTCAGGGTCGGTTTATGTATGCTGTTATTCGTTGCTCGTCTCATCTTATAATAATCGGAAAAGGGCCAAAATTACCCCTGAACTTTGAAAAATAGTTCATTCATACCCTTCGTTATATTTTAGGGTCAATTATACTCTTACAGTTATACTATGGGGTCAATTATACTCTTATGTCTAACTGCTGCCACGTGGCATCATCCCAGCCCTTCAAAATTATTTTACCCTCAAATAATTTTTTACCCACTAAAATAACTCAACCCGACCCGATTTTTTTTTTCCAGCAAAAATAATACGGATAATTTTTCCAGCAAAATAAAATAAAAATAATTCCGTATTATTTTTGCTAGAAAAACAAATTTGGGTCAGGTTGAGTTATTTTAGTGGGTAAAAAATTATTTGAGGGTAAAATAATTTTGAAGGGCTAGGATGATGCCACGTGGCAGCAGTTAGACATAAGGGTATAATTGACCCCATAGTATAACTGTAAGGGTATAATTGGCCCTAAAGTATAACGAAGGGTCTGAATGAACTATTTTTCAATGTTCAGGGGTAATTTTGGCCCTTTTTCGTATAATAATTGTTCCTTCAAGGTGAGACAAAGCGGCCATGGTTATTCCATAATGTAATCGGAGGTTACCGACCTTACGTCACTTCGATGGACACATGACTTTCTTTGGACTCTCATGCATGCTGCTTATATGATATATGTATATGATATATGTATATGTATATGGGGCATATGGGGAAAAGGGCCATATGTTGCGCTATAGACGCATTTCCACCTGGTCAGTTGGCGTAATTTATCATCCCGGACGCGGGACATATGTGGTGGATCCGACGTTGCTCGGCGCTATGACATGTTCTATTTTCTATATATATGAAGAAGAAATGTTTTCAAAGAAAGCCAAGCATGCATGGCATCCGCCTAAGAGGCACTCAGATGTACAAGTTACTCTTTTATCTCATGATATGCTCTATATCTCTATTTTGTTTTTGTTCATAATTACATCTCTTGTTATGTTACTATTCATGCCTTACATACTCAATACATTGCTCGTACTGACCCCTTTTCTTCGGGGGCTGCGTTTCATGCCGCGCAGGTACACCCAGATGAGTAGAAGCTATTATAGAAGATGTTCCAGCGGAGTTGGCAAGCTCCATTTGCTCTGGAGTGTTGCCGGGTCAGAGCGCTATGCTATGATGTCTTGTTCGAAGTTAGAGACTTTGCAGACAGAGTCGTGAGTGTAGTTTGTCAGTCTTGAAAGCGGCTTCACCAGCCGATGTGTCTTTATATTTTATGTTATAGATCCCACATGGCCACAGATTTTGTTTGAATTGAGTACAAAGAAAAGAAAAAATTCTGAAAGCTTTACTATGTTTTCCACTTCTTATTGATGTAAGAGTTTAAAGAGGTTAAGTATGTAATAAAAGTCAGCGGGTTCGCTCGGCTCCGAATATGGGGTCGGGTGCCCATCATACCCTAGTAAGGTTGGGGTGTGACACTATGTATCACATTGTCTTCTCCTAAATGATTTGGTCTGTTTGAAAGTTTGAAGTTGTCATGTGTTGGGCCTGGCCAGACCATGTCTGTTCTCTAATGGTATTTTGATTCCAAAAACTAGTAAATGTCATGTGTGCTCTTTGTGGATTCCTATTTGTTTTACTTGGCAATTTGTTTGGCTTGATTCTTGTTATCTCACATAAACCTTGCCTATTTGATATAACTTGGCACTTTAAGGCTGTAATGAGGTATATTGAAACAAAGGTTTCAAAAGGGGGTGATTCTGGGGGAAGAGCTTTAACTTGATCAAGGTGTCTCACTTAACTGTGCTTTTTGTTTGTTTGTTTCTGTTTGTGGTAAAAAATGTGGAAATATGTTAGACTGCCCCTGAGTAGAACATTTGGAGTGAGTGGTTGTGATATGATTAATTCTAACGGTTTCTCTAAAGGTTGCTATAATAAGCTAGGTTCAGGGTAGCTTTAAGTGGCCTATGTTTAATAAAGAAAAAGGGGCAAATCATTTAGCTTAACAGGTCGGTTAAGGGGGATGATTATTATGTGCTTGCTCTCATCTATCAAATGGAATATGTCTATTCTTATAAATGGCACAAAAGAAGGATTTAACTACTGGAAGTTTGGTTAGGAGTGTGTGTGCATGTGTGAGTCCTGTTTGGAAGAAAATCTTGTTCCTTCTGATGAGGATCTACCACCTAGTTACAATATTAGGTAAATAAAGGGTAAAAGAAAGAAGGATGATAAGATCTCTGGTATTTTGTTACAAATATTGCCTAACTTGTCCTTGTGTGGTCTTTTCTGGACACTGTGGTGTTTTCTACTTGACATTAAGAGATGAGTTTCCTTTAAAGAAAGTGGTAGTAAGGCTAAAAAGATGGTGATGAAATCTATTTGATTGCTTCCTTGTGTGGTTTGATCTTGATAAGCAAAAAATGTGTATTCTTTCCTTTGAACTATAATGTAGTCAAAAACAAAGATTCTCTCCATAATCTTGGGTTTAGTTTGAAGTTGTTAGGGAAAACTAGTCTGTTCCCACCTATTATGTGCCTATGAAATGCTTGTTCCCAGTGCATGATGTCTTAACTTGATAGTCAAGGCTTATTTATATAACCTGGACATAGTCTTAGGATTTAATCAGCCTGTTATTGTGTGCTACATGTTATAAGGGGGTCTTTCCCCAGTATTTACATTTTGGATTTGATAACAAAGGTCTCTATAACCTGAAAACATAGTCCTCATGAATTAGTTTGTTTGCTATTGCTTGGTGTGTATTTACGAGAGGCTTGTTCCCAGTATTTACAACTAACTTTGGCCACAAAAATTCTTTAGACCTAGACCACAGCTTCATGGGTTTGTTAAAGGGAAGTTATGACAGGGTTGGATGTTTGTGAATCTACCTAGGACCTCTGGTGTTGTTACTAGATGATTAAGGTAAGGAGATTAGGATGGGGGAAAGGGTTTTAGGAGAGGAAAAGGTGAGCTTGGGCATGAACTGGAGGTAGTGACCAGTAGGGCCTAGGATCCCTTTTGCTGAAAAGAGAATCAGGAAAAAGAGATGGGGAGGTGATGACCCCACCCTATCTTGTTTCCCTTTCAAGGGCCTGAAACTCTTAGTTTCATTTTCCTTGGACCTTCCCCTCATGATCCTGGGACTCACAAAGGCCTCAGGTAGGGGAGAACAACCTAATCATGTCTAACAGGGAAGGAAAGATACACCTAAAACCAAATAAGCTACTGCAAATACTTGCCAAGTCTAAGTGTTATGTGTTCCCTACCTTGCTCCTTTTTGAAAAGCCTTTTTGTCTGAAAGGTTTGTAGGTTCCTGAGACTTGTTTGTTTGAAATTGGTTTTGTGTAAAAAGAGAATGGGGGTTGATGGTTGTGCCATGTGAGCCTGAGTTCATCTGTGAGAAACTGAGAGTTAAGTGTGCTAAGTGTGTATCATTTGTTTTGCTGTTGGATATATGCCCTTGTCTATTTTTAAATGCACTTCATCCATGACTGATGTTTAAAACTTGCCACCTAGTGTTTGGTGTAGGCTTGTCCCTTGTATGATGTTTGGTCTCTTTATTTTGCCAAAGTTGTGATCATGTTGTCAACTCATCTCTTGCTTTCTCTTCTCCCTCTTCTGTTCTTTGGGAAAAACTTTGGATTAGTCTAAAATTTGTTGAAGGAACACCCCTTTTTTTTTAGGAATCAAAGTTGTTGACAGATTGTTTAAGTTGATTTGTCCATTGAGATTTCCCTCCCCTTTGCAAGGTTCTTTCAAAGTTCACTTGTCTATTAGTTCAGGTCTCTGCTTTATGTAGCAGTCTGTGGTGCGTTGATAAAGAAGAGTAGTTTTAAGGGATGCCAGTTCTGAATATATACTCTAAAAAGCTTTAAACTTTCCCATGAGCCTTGGCTATCTATGAGGTGCTCCTAGGTTTTTGTTTTTCCTTTCCTCTGAAAATACTGTTGTTTTTTATTATGTACTTGTTTGTGAGCAATCTTGAATTTTACTGGGATAAGGTGAATGCTCTCAATTGGACTAGTGTCATCAGCTATTGTCTCCTTTGGGCAGTTTTTTTTTTTTTTTTGGAACCTTAAGCAAATAAGTAGGATAGGCTGTTTTGGGAATCTGGGACCTATTTTCCTCCATTTATGAGAAGTCCCAGATGGAGTGATTGACTGAAAAGAGACCAGACTATGAAATCCCTTGAACCTGTTTTGGAACATCTGAAGTGTTTCAATTTATTCTCTGTTTTTTTTTAATTATCTTAACCAGCCCATGGTCTTAAGTGATCATCATTTGTGTTTCCTTTTATGACTGTTGTATACATTACCTTTAGTCATGAAGCTGAATTTTCCCTTTATTATTCTCTTGTATTTGCTGGTTGTCTAGCCTCACTTAAGGTGCTGCTACCATTTTGGTATCAATATCTCCTGTAGAGTATGGCACTTGGTTGTTTATTTGTGTATGAGCTTGCTTGAAATATGTTGCTACTCCCAAGTTCCATGCTCCTTTTTCCTCTTGTTTGGAGGCACTGGTTGGAGCTAAGCTATGGTACTTTGGTGTCGTCCAGGCCTTCTTGGTGTTAGCCATGCCTGGGGTTCTTAGAAGCCCCTTGGAACTTGTGCGACATCAAGGATAAAAGGCCAGGACTCAGTCCCCATACCATTGCAAAATCCTCAACCAAGGCAAACTCATTCAAGGAGAAGAGAGGCAAGTATAGAACAATGTGGATACCTTTTTTTTTGTGTCTTCATATATACTATGCACAGTCTTTATTATTTTAGTGATAAGTTCAGCGTTTATAAACTAACTGGGTCTCTTTTTCTTTTCCTTCCTCCACTTGCATAGCCATTCGGCTCAAGACCAGCCTCTTGTTGGGCCAAAGACCCAATCATACCTCCATGCAATTAAGATCGAGTCTGAGAAGAAAAATAATAGTGAGGCACGCAGAAGGCCCAACCATGGGTGAAAATGGCCACTAGGGGCTTAGTACGCCCCTAGTTTAAATTTATTTCTGTATATGTATGATCTTATTTGTATGTAATTATGTGTATTCAACTCATATTATAGTGGAAATCCCTTATGATTGGAATTAGACGTCTTAGGACAACGGGTCTTATGCCGTTTAGTCGACTTTAGGTCCCCGTACGCAACTTTCGGAAACCACGGACTCAAACATAATGACTTTTACAACTAAAGTATAAAACCGAGCTCTTTTCAAAACTGCTTTCAAAGAAAATGAATCACCATTAATTTTCTAAGTTTGAATGGCAATCCCGTTTTTATATAAAAGTTACTTTCACAAAAAATGAGTTAATTAACTTAATGACTGAATTTCCAAAATCAGTTTTAAATAGGATAATTTAAATGCAATTGGCTTTAACCTATATTGATAAGTGGAAAAATCCTTTTTGACAAAATATTGGATCAAGTTTTTTAAACAAAAACCCGATTTTTACCAAGTTATGAAAACCCATTTCTAGAAAACAGGGGCAAAAATGAAGGATTTTAGCACAAAACACTGTTTTGGCCCAAAGTTGGCCCAAATTAACTTACATTTTCAGACGGGATATACACGTTCAAATATAAAATTCTTTTTATAAACATTTAAAGAACCTACGCATAATATAAAGTCCTGGATAAGATTGAAACGTACCAATACGAGTCAAACCGAGCCCAGTGTATGAGTACAAAATAAGAACTTTTCTTTTACTCTTCTTTTACAAACTCATACGTATTCCTTATATATAAAAGGAAACTACTTATACTCGGATATAATAAATCCAAAACTACGATACCCTATAAATAAAACGGGTATATTTAAATTCTTCCAAAAAATGTCATATGCAAAAAACTCTCTGTGACAGTTCTTTTACGGGAAAATAAACACAAAATAAGCAGTTTAAGCAAATACTCATACACTGAGATTTGAAGGTCAACCGTATAGTACAGATCCTTAATACTAGGGTGCCTAACACCTTCCCCAGGTGATCATCAGAACCCTTACCTAGAACTCTGGATTACGAAGATTTTTTCACGGTATTTGAATAAGCCCTTCACAACTGGTTTTCCTAATTTTCTAAAAATTGGGTGGCGACTCTTTTTCAAAAAAGGTTCAAAAGAGCACCAACGAGTTTGTAGTAGCCTTTTTACGCCCTAAACCCGCGTGAAAAAACGAACCGTTACAGAACGAACACACACACACACACACACATACATACATACCTATGACCCCTCAGGCGTTATATACGTGTATATTATGCATTATATATATATGTGTATGGAGTATGGGGAAGGTGACGACATTATATACGCACTACCACCTGATAGGCTGGTCACATGATGATGATGATGATGATAATGATGCCCACAGAGGCCGATATGATACGATGAGATGCCCACAGAGGCTTGAGATGCGTTATATATGCATATATATGTATGACTCCTATGCATGCATAGTATTTATGCATATCATTGGCCCTTAGAGGTAGTTCAGACATACATATTGCATTCATTTCATCCTATGTACTTTTATATCTTTTTATGTTACTCTCATGCCTTAGATACTCAGTACTCTGTCCGGACTGACGTCCTTTTTCTGGGGGCGTTGCGTTTCATGCCCGCACGTTCAGGCAGATAGGTTGACGATCCGCCCCTGTAGGTTGTTGTTCAGCTGGTATTGGAGCACTCCTCTTGTTCCGGAGTTGTTGTTATGTTTTTGGTACGTTATACTTTTCTGTACATATGGGTATGGCGGGGCCTTGTCCCAACCTTATTATGTCATATACTCCAATAAAGACTTGTAGACAGTTATGGTATAGTTAGACGTTGTATGGCCCCCTCGGCCTATATTTGTGATGCAAAGAATTTCATGATGGCTTTGTCGGCTTGCATAGTTTTTGTCCAACATAGCTATATAGTATGTCTTTTCGGACTCATCTCTTTTCAACATATTTCTCATATGATTTAACAGATTTCCATCTGATGACTTCGAGGTCCACTCTTGATTATGGTTATGATATGAAGGTACGTTTAGCGGTGCTCGACAGGTAGGGCTCGGGTGCCCGTCATGGCCCTCCGATTTGGCTCGTAACACAAGGGTTCATTCGTATTCTCATTAGAAAATTATATTTGCATATATAAAGTTAATTTTTTTTTTTTTACATATATTTAGTAATAAGGATCCAATTTCTTTGAGTTCTTCGTGCATCTACTTTTTATATTTTCAATTTCGTTACTGAAAACCCCGTCTCTGACCCTACGAGAAACCAGCAAATTCACGAATCATGAGTCAAGAAGTGATTTATTACGCTTTTATTCATTAGCTACGCTTCTTGGACGGCAAAGATGGACCTCTCATGTTCAATTAAGGAGGCAAATTTGCACGCCCCTTAAGAATTAATAAATGAAGTATATATTTTATCATAATACTCATATTACAGTCTCAATAGATTTAGAAATGATTTGGAAATGAGTAATAAATGTTAAGGGTAAAATAATAAAGTAAAGTTTGTCTTTATCTTGATATGTTAAAGTGGACAAGTAAAAATAAAATTTATTTTTATTATAGCAAATAAGTAAAAGTAAACAGAAAGAGTACTTAACAGCAAAAAAGTTTCTTTAGTTGAGCATCTGTTGCAAAAGTTTTCCTTTTCGTGTTTGGATCATACTAAAGCAGGGGAGAAGATATGTAATGCGTAATGTTTTCCTTTTCAATCCATAAATTTAATTCAATGAAAAAAAAACATTGAACAATGTTCCATTTGCTTTTTGGGAAAATTGGTACGCATAATTCTATTTTTATATTTGCGATGAGAAAAAAGGGCCGAAAGTACTCCGTTGCTATCCAAAGTACTGTATCTTATTTTACCTTCTGGTATTTGCTCTTCATTGCAACAAATTAAAAGTCCAACATGAAATATTATGACATGGAAAGAGCTTCATTAAAACTAAGAGCAAATACCTTTTTTGACAATGTATATATTTACACGCAGAATCCGTCCACATCTCATTAAAGTCAAGTTTCTCACAAAGTATTTTAACAGGTAAAATCCATCCAACCTTTAATAAAGTTAGGAGAGGTGAGTTACGTAGGTATTAAATTCTACGTAAATAAGATCGTGTTTTCTATTTAGTTAGGAGGTAAGTTATTCATGTATGAAATTAATAGACCATTTGTTTGAAATTAAGAAATCTGCATAACTAATACATGTATACATTGTGAGAGAATCTATATTAAGCAGGATAGAAGGTGGATTAACTAATACAACTAATACATGAATAACTAAATCCTGTATAAAATAATATATAAATTTCTCATAAGGAATCCCTAACTAAATCCTGTATAAAATAATATATAAATTTCTCATAAGGAATCCCGTCTTACTAATGCCTGCATAACTCTAAGCAGCTACGAAATAACCCCTTTGGGGTCGCTTGGTAGCTGGTTAAGAGATCACTTCTTTATGTATTATTCTCTGCATAACTAATACAACGTTTAGTAGATAATAAAGAGACATCTTATTTATGTAATAATTTTTGCATACTTATATCGCGTTTGGTAGCTAGTTAGAAAGTAAGTTATTCATGTATTAAATTAGTACGATGTTTGGTTTGCAATTTAGAAACCCGCATAACTAATACATGTATAAGACTATAAGTTATGAGAGAATATATGTATTATTTTATGCGGGGGAGAAAATGGAATAGCTAATACATGAAAAATTAATACATGAATAAAAAGTTGAAATGACAATATCCCTTATCACTTCCCACTTAAATACTTTCCATTTTCTAAACAAATATTTTTTATAATTTTTAATATAATATTTTAATATATTTTTTTAAAAATACTAATATTTTTAATTTCAATTGTAACAAATATTTAAATTTTAAAAAGTATATAATATTTATTAACATTTAATATAACAAACCAACATTCAAGGAATAATTTATGCATAATTAAACCATTCATAAATAAATCCTGCATAATTAGTATATGCATAACTAATACCTGCATTACTAATATCTGCATAATATTAACCAACTACCACACGACCCCTTAATGTTCCCAAAGTGTCACTGGGAATAAATTTACAATATATTTTATACCGTAAAAGGGTAATTTTGAACCATTCTCCTAAGTCCTAATTGAAATTATGACTTGTTGACCAGGAGACTTTACAGGCCTCACATTACACTGTACATAGTCTTTAGAACTATGCAAATGTGAACTAAGAAATTCAGTTTAACTTCGGGAACCAGAGTTATCGGGAGGGAACAAAAGAAAAAAAGTAGATTTTCTTCATTGTTGACTCTTATATGTAATTGCCTATGTGTGGCTTGACACAGTCCAATACCCCTAATTATTACTTTCTCCATTTTAATTTGTTTGTGTATTCACCCTTTTAGAATGTCTCTTTAACTTTTTTTTTTTGATAACTCATCAATTTAAAATTTTCATTTTGATACATTCTACACATCTTTAATTTAAGATTAAAAGATTTAAAAATCTTCTTTTTTTTTATTAAATTTCGTTTCAAATTAAAATCAAACAAACAAATTAAAAATGAAGAAATATAAATCATTTCACTCACTGGGAAATGAATTGGAAAATGGGAAAACGTGTCAAGTCAAACCAGACTACCCTAAACCCTAAATTATCTCTTAATATTTTAAATTGGACAAGTTAAAAATCAATAAGTAAAAATGGAGGGAGGGAGTAGTTTCTAAAATATTTAAATCGTCACACTATAGCTTATTCGGTTTTCACTCAGAATCCTGTTTGGCGATGGTGATGAAGAAAAAGAGAGTTCCAGAGGTTCTATGGAGGTTGTTCCACAAGCGTGCACGTACTCTGGCAGATACAATCTTATCTCTAATTCCTCCACAAACATCACTTAATTGCAAATGCAAGGGTAGCAAATGTCTTGGTTGCGTTGGCGAAAATGAGGCCATGTTGTCGTATCTTATCAGGGAAAAAGATGTAGATGATTATCGGAAGCTTCTCAACCAGTGCTTCATTGTCGTCTCCGATAACGCGCCTCCTCTTCGCAGCTATGATCCTCATTGCCGCTGGCCCCACCTTGAGGTATCTGTTTTATTTCGATGATCATGTCAACAAAAGTAAGTATTTCTCGAAATAATTTTTTTGAAAAATATTTTGGCGGGAAACTGTTCATCTTGTCTACCTTTTTTTTTTTTGCCCTTTTCTGTTTTTGTCGGACTTTAAAAAGATACCCTTATGTTTCTATTTGTTTGTCTGGTTTTGACTTGACAGGGGACTTAAGAAAGTAAAAAAATATTCTTGAATCTTGTGCTCGTAAATTAGAGATATGTAGAATGTACCAGATAAAAATGCCGTTTAATCTTGTGGTTTTAAATATGTCATGTGAAAAGCTGGAATTAAAGAGTTGCCCAAAATAGGAAGGAGATATTCTTTTTGAAACGGACTGAAATGGAAAGCAAGACAAACAAATTGATAATGAAGGGAGTATAATTTTGAGAGGTTGCTTGTTGATTTTGACTGTTGTGCTGAAATGTTGATGCCAATCTACTGCAGTTGAGAGAAAACTCTAAGCGTATGAATTTTGTAAATTGTTTCGAAATGGAATTTTACGAACCATATTAGAATATACTATGAGATGAAAGTCTTTAATTTGAATATATTTCAGCAAAATTCTTTCAGAAATTAATTGAAGAGCGATACAGTTGACACTTGAATAGCAAAATATGGTCTTTTTTTTTGGCTGAAATGCGGATTTAATCTAAAATCTGCTGGTTATTTAGCTGATTGAATTAGGCTGTCAATCGATCTCAATAGTTTTTTTGTTAATAACATTTAGAATTGACAAACTTGGCAGAAACCTGAGAGTATAAAAGGGTATTTCATGTGTTTGGTCTAGGAAATAGCTGAAGTAGTTCAATTTTTTACCCTCTATAGTGACAATAATCCAATAGAAGCAACAGTTTTACGAGAGAAGATTCATGTGTATTCCGTTTCATGCCTTAAGATCAACTTATTCCTATCATTTCATCCTTGTTGCCTGGGCTAACTATACTCATGTTTTTTCCTGTATATCACGGAAAAAAGGTGTTCCTGTATTTAACAGCCCAAGAAGCCTCGTGTCAGATTATTACTACTATCATAATCGTTTGGTACATCGAAGACAAATCTTTTCTCTGATTACCGTGTGAAATGGATTCTGGAAGTGTAACTGGTTCAAATGTTTGATGGTACACAATTTGTTAAGTTTAGCTTGGCAAAGGGAAGAACATGGACCGTAGAATGACAGCCCTAGGAAAAAGAGCCAGTTTGAAAGGCTAAATATCAATGTACTTTGGAGCAGTTTCAAATAGTTTAATGCTGAAATTTGGGGGTGATCGTGATGTTTTTGGATGTATTTCTTTTTTGAAATGGGTTTATGAGTATTTGATTGTTAGTTCTTTTCCCTTTTTTTTGGTTTTTCATTCATTCACTAGTCCTCTTTTTTCTTCTTCTTTATGTAAATACATTCTGTAAATAGAGAACTTTCATGTTTCTTGGGGTTTTCTTTTTGATAAGTACCATCATACACTTGGCCTGTACCTATTAGAATTCATCTGACAGCCTGATGTATTGGTCATTCACCTGATGAATATATGTTACCCATAATTATAAGTTTGAGAGCCTATTGATCCATTTGGCTCTGGGGACAACATCAAAATACACCTTACAGTAGGTGTTAGTGTGAGCATGGCTCTACATTGGATGTACTCTGTGCTGCCTAGAATGGGGATGAGGTTGCTGAAGATGTTGTGCCTCCAGAGTGCGATTATTAACTCCTTCAAGTAAGCCCCACACAAGTTACAAAATATAGTCATGACTTAAAAGGATAACTAGGATATCCTTTTAGTTTAGCAGAATGGTGGCTGAAATGTTATCTTTGTTGATTGTAGTCTCAGGACTAGATAACTACATAAACTTGCAAAGCACTGCCTAGAATAGGTCCAGGAAAGGCTTTGAATGTTGAATTAAGCAGCAATTTTTCGACCATGACAAGTTTCGATGCTCCTGGTTTGCTAAATGAGAAGGTATCTAAGGAGGGAAGCTCTAGAGACATTTCAAATGTTGTACTAATTGTCCAAATTCATGAAACACAACTAACAGTGATTAATTATTTTAAGTGGCTAGGTTTTCATAACAAGTTTGTATGTGTTCACATCCTAAGAGATGGATTCAATATAAGGCTTCAAACCCTGAAATGTGCTGCTTGTCTAGAAGAACAAGCTATATGGATGTAAAACAGTAGTCACTGGAGTAATTAAAATTTTCCGTGTTTGTATACATTTGTTTCATAATGGGTAAACTTGTTTCTATTTCTTTTAAAAAGTTCTTGCATTTGACTTATAATCAGTACATGCCTGGGGCTATACTCGTTCAGTATGTAGGCAACATTATGTCATAATGTGTATATACAGCCTTAAAGTTACTCTAAAATGAAAAGCACTATAAAATTTCTTAATTTCTAGATTTATATATCTTCAAATATGGTTCCTATATATGCAGGAATTAATGTGGGAATGAGTATGATGGTGCAAGGGTGCGGAATATGCTTTGTTGGGAATTCGTATTGTGTTTTGATTGAACGTGCTATCTGTTTGATATATGTGCTATCAGTTTGATTAATGCTTGGATTAGCTCATCTCAAAGTAAGGGCTAGGAACAATTCATCCAATATGACATTCATTTGAAGATGATTAGGTATTTCATAAATAACATTGATGACAACTCTCTAATTATATGATGCTTAACATATTAATATGATTGTAATATCCTTGGATTTAAGATTTTCTCAACCTTGTTACATTTCAATACTGCTGCTCTGGTAGAAATTCTTGATAACTGTTACTGCAATATATGCAACTCTATAGCACACTAAATTTAACTTGAATTTTGATAAAGATGTCAATCTTTTGTTTGAACTCAGACTGAAAATCTTTTACACCCTGCCATTTCAGCTTGTTAAAAGGACAATTGAAATGACAATAAGTGAGCAATGCAGCAGTTCTAACATTATAAGTTTTGGTTATGATAAGGTAACAGCAACGCCTTTGTCAAGCTGATTTCCTTTGTTTGCATTTTTATTTCTGCATTTTTTTCCCTTCAAGGTGGCAATTCTTTTGATTACAACTGTTCTATGTTTCCTATCTTTTAATTTTCTTCTTGTTGTTGTATAGATGAGCCGCTTTAGTGACACTGTAAAGCTTCTGACATCACCATCATGGAGCCTTCTCCTTAAAAGGGTGTGAGATAGTAGCTTTTCTGGTGTACTATTTTGTTTTCTTATGTGGTAGTAAGCAAGTAAACTTTATTAAAGTGTACTTTGTCAACCTGCAGATTGGGGATGTTCTCATGGTTTATTTACTAAAGAACACCTCAATATTTTTGCGGCTTCCTCGAAACAAACACCATCAGGTGGCAGGAGTTCCCATCAGTGACTTGTGCCTAAAATCTCACCTGCACATATCTGCCACTACCTATAAGCCTTCATTACTTCATCCTGGTAACTACCAGTTTAAAGACGTCTTCTTTTGAGAGGCTTTGAATTCTCTCTTCGTGGTTAAAAAGATTCTTGATCTACTGTTGCAGCATAATTAAATTTCATATGAGTAGGCTAATGAATTGTCTTCTTGATTTCTCTTTTTTTGCCCGAATGCTGCTTATTGTGAAGCTTAGCACTATTGTGCCATATCTCAAACTTTTAACGGGAAGAGATTTCAATCAAGTTCTAATCATCCTTGTCATTATACCCCTCAAAAGCATCACGTCCTGTACTGATCAATCTGAATTTTAAGTTGTCATATGGTGGAGTAGCTTCTGAACTCACTAGTCGGTAGATTTGGATGCAGATTTACTCATATGACATTTCTCCTGTTTCAAAATGATAAAAAGTTAGTAGTTGATAGCTAAGTTACACGGATTCGCCATTTTGGGTGCCGTCCCCGTCCCGGATACGGAGGGGTGCGGGTGCCGGAACGGCAAACGTTCCGGATATGGTCAATCACATACGGTTACTTTGACCGGAGTCCGTCGACTAATTTGGGGGAAAAATTTGAGATTTTGATTTCTCAAAATTAAAAATAAAACAGATTTAAGATAAGGAAAATGACATACCTTCAATATTATAGTACTTTTATTTCATATATGTTGCTTCATGTTTCAGATAAACCAAGAAGTACTTTTATTTCATATACATGTACTTTTATTTCATATACATGTAAGTTCATAAGAATATCTCTCAAAATTTGTAATATCTTTATAGCTCTATTTTTTATATAATTTTGAATTTTCTTAGCCGAATCCCCACACCTGTATCCATAACTGGATACGCACCCCCGAATCTTAAATTTAGATTTTGCCGAATCCGACGCTCGAATCCGTATCCGTATCGGATACCTGCAGCCGAGTCCGTGTAACTTAGGTTGATAGTCTTCATTACTCAATAGCGGATTTTCCTGTTCATTTAAACTTCTATTATTGTCTTTATCTCATACGGGGAGAGCAAGTACATCAGTTTCTTTGACTAAAGTATGCCAATTTCCCTGGTAAAAGGAACAGTGGATTTCCAGCAATAACTACTGAACAGTCAGTCGACTTTCCTGACAGAAGAGTACAGTAGGTTCCTGACTTTCGACGACAGTTTTATTATTTCATGGTTAAAAGCCATTGGAATATTGAGATAAGTTGTAGATAACTGAACAATGCATAAGTAGGTATAGTTGGTGAACCTAATTTACACAGTCAAAGGATATCTTGTGTATTATATCTTCTGTTATCTAGCCTTGTCGTCACCAAGCGTGTGATGAAATGGTTGGGTTACCTCCACCCTTAACTAGAGATCTCAAGTTTGAGCCATATGAATGAAGAACATCTCCAATCTCAGTAGGGAGTCACTTTACCCCCTTAGTGGGCCTACCGGTAATTCAGATTAGTCGGGCCAGTGAACTTCGAATACTTGATGGTTTTTTTTTTTTTTTTTTTTTGTGATAACCGTGGTGTCCAGGCAGCTTGTGCGCACCTCGACTAATTCCATGGGATACCTGCCACCTCCTAACCAGCAATAGGTACCATGTACTTTGTCCACCAAGGCTAGAACAGATGAGAAGAAATTATCTAGTGTTTTTTGTCTGTGTTGTGATTTGAACCTGAAACCTCATGGTTCTCAACCCACTTTCATTGACCACTAGGCCACACCCTTGGGTGTTTAAAGGTTGGCCTTGTCATGTTAGGTATGCAAAATGTTCTCTCAGATATTAGTACCACAAGTCTATATGCTTCACGGGGTGCTCATATTTCATTTCTTTCCTCATGTGGCTTCTAAATATACTTTGAAGTCGTAGATTTCTGCTCAACATAAGCAGATCTGAATTCCACATTGTTTGAATTGTTGAAAAACTTTTAACCATTGCTAATCCCAGAATCTAGGAAAAAGAGGAGGGTAGACGAAGTTTACTCATCAACGAGGAAAAAGACGTGCATTAGGTTTGTGTCCTGATGGTGTTACAGTAAATTGTACTAGCTGGCTTTGCTGTCATTGTAGGATTATAGTTTCCATTCCCTGGTGCTGCAGGAAAAAATGTATGATGGAGAAGTTATCTACAGAAACTACAGTATCTGCTGAAGCTAATTCCACTTGTTGTGAAGTGCTTCCATCTAGGAAAGGACAATGTTACTCAAATACACCGACTCCATCGTATGGGAAGCGTAAAAGACAGTATAAATGGCAGCGTCAAAGGAAGCTTAGGCAGTTGAAGGCTCAAGGAACACATTCCTTAATCTCGTGTATGAGTTTCAACACTAAGGTCAACTGGTCGGGAGACCTGAAGTGTGATGTAAGCTCAAATTCAAGATCTCCTCTTGAAAAGGTGATTTATGAAACTTATACTGCCGTTATCAACTTTGATCTTATAGTCTAGCTTGTGGTATTTTATGCCTATAATATGGTCCAATTCCCCTGATGCATATGCTGATAAAGAAATCACTGACTTGTAAGATGTTTCAGAATATTGCAGTTGAAGGTTTCCAATCTTATAAAATCATTGCATTTGCATTTTATTCTTGTGAAATGATGCACTTTTATGATTATAGTGCATGTTTCATAGGGATAACTCAAAATGAGGAGGAATTGGAATGATCGAATCCTACTTATCTCTTCTCGGGATGCTCAAGGGTGTGTATTGAGATGAGTCATTCTTAACCCCAATTTATCTAAGGGGTGAATGTTGTCAAAGCTTCGGTTGAGGTGCGCTGAAGAAGCTAGGTGCATTGTAGGATAGGTGCTTCGCTTTGCTTAGGCAGCATTTCAGTGTTGGTACCAAGGCAATAAGCATGTGCTGTTTCGCCATCATTCTCAATCTTGATGAGGGCGACTGAACAATTGCTATTGCTTGCATATCTATTGTTATTTCTTGAATGAATTTGATACGATTAGGAATAGGAAAGTAGCAATTTAGTATAGGATACTGGTCATCAAGCCTGAATCAAAAACTTGATACTCCATTTTGAATCTGAATCAAAATTTCTAGATGGTCTTTGAATTTGATGTACATGATTTTTACTTCATATATTTCACTAGTTGTATTTTGTTTCAATTTATTTATTCATATAGTTGCTATTGTGTTTGTAATTACCTTTTTCTACGATAAACATGCATGCACACATATGTTATTTTCCTTCGCACCTTTATTTTCACTATAACCCATGCCTCAGTTGAGCTTTGCACTTAACCAATGAAACCTCAGCAGACTTTGGCACTTTTCGAAGCCTTTTGCCTTTTAGCAACAGTCAAAGGGATTATTCAACACTGATAGATAGGTGGGATTTTCGAGTAGATTGGATTTGCCTTTACCTGAACATTTTCTCTTTATACAAATTGCTAATGCTGTACAGATATAAGATTTTCAATGATCATGTTAAAAAAAAGTAATTTTATGTGTTTTTTAATTGTAAATTTTAAGCTTAGAAAAAATGTGATTATTAAAGTTATATAAGTTATTATCATTTAATTAGTTTGGCTAACCTTCATAGTCTTGTACAGTTTCTATTACTTTGTAGATTTCTCAAAATCATCAGTGGAGAATTAGTTTAATTTCATCTCTATTACACACACATGAGCATTATAGTTGTGTCTCGCTGTCTTATCTGAATATTTATCCAGAACTAACCAAAAATATGACAGGATTATTAATAGGACCAGGGGAATGTAACACAGCATGGGCATTATTTGAGAATGCTTTATCTAGGATTGTTCTGTTGTGGATGGCTTATCTTCCTTTATGCAATATGAGTATGAACATGCACATATAGGATAATAGAAAGTCTGCCTAGGAACCCTAGCAGTGATATTTCCTGTCAGTCTTTATCACACATGTCGCATTCAGGAAAATAAACACTACTCTTTTGCCAGAGATCTAAAGTGGGAGAACGTGGAAAAGAATACCAAGATGAAAACTGAAGAAGCACAAAAAAGAAATAATTTTATCGATTTAACAGAAGAAAGAAGAAGAATTTTTTTAGAAAGAAAAACAATAAGTCACTCAAAAGTGTAACTATCCAAACTAGTTCTGATAAGAGAAGAATGTTTTCCTTGCGGAAGTCATTTCTATCAGGGTTGAGCCTTTCCTTATCAGTAGATTTAGAGTACTTAAATTCCTCTATGAAGAGGCTCAGAAAGTTTTCTTTTTGATGAAAAAGGTAAAAGTTTTAACAATCAGAACTCAGGAAGTTCTGCATGTTGTTCACAAGTAATTCAGCTATAAATATTTCAGCATGTATTTAGACCTTCACCCTCAATTTTTTTGCTTTAATAAAAAGTTTGCCCTTTTTCTTATCAACAGACAAATGTGTGTTGCTCTTGTTGTTTGGTCTTTCAAATCCTTCCAGAGGTCAAAAAGGAAACTCAAATCAACAGGCAAACCATGTTCTACAAGTTGGAAAGTTGTTCGTCAGTATTCCCACCCAAGCGTATCCTTTTACTTTGTCCCCATGCTAATCTGGCTTGAGATTATGGTTCACTTTCATTGCTACTAGTCAAAATTAAGAAAGGACTGGAGTTTCACTTCTATTCATATTTGTTCTGAAATTTTCTGCTTATAAAGAGTTAAATGATTTCACTCCCTTTTAATTTAGTGAGGAGTTTTGCCTTTATTACCAAGTCACTCCAGAAAATAAAAAAACTAAAATTGAAACTGATTGTTGTTGGCCTCTGCACCACCTTAAGGGAAACTTTGTTGACAAACTCAAGAATACTCAGACATCCTGAATTATTTGAAGCCAAACTCTTCTGGAGCAACTAGACTCTTCAAGGAAATTTTTGGATCTCTTGGCGTTTATGTCACTACTCAGGAAGCTCCTTGCGTGCACAGCAGCAACTGTAATCTCATCACATCCTCTTGTCTGTGAGCAACAGCTTTCCCTTGTTCTTTTATTGATCATAATCTATGTTCATTGCTTCTCTTTTAAGTTGTCTTTTCCTTCAAGGATTTTTATCTCATGTAGTCTCTTTGGTCGTTCTTCATGTACTGAAGGCATACCTCTCAGATGAATATGCAGATAATCTTTGTCAAGAATACTCTAAAATGTAATGATTTAGCACTGTACTTTTATCTTTCTTACTAACATCCAAAGATTTTGAGATTTTACCCCTTCTGAAAAGATATGGTGCTCTTCTTATCATGTTTTCAGTTTCTTTTTGTCTGCTCAAGCTTAAAGTGTCTGCAGTTAGGGGCTAGTGAATATGGAATGATTATGGATGACCAACATACATGACAAAGCTTATAGACTGTGCTGAAGCTTTATGCAATAGTCAAGCATTGGGTTGTTTGTCGAGAAAATGCTAAGAGTCAAGTTTTAGAAGCTGGTTTTTGCTTCTTGGTAAGAGAAAGGCCAAAAAGAAATATGGTGTGACCTGATAGAGGGAGCCGGATCATCATAACAATGCTGTTTAATTTGTGCTCTAGTAGATGGCAATGCTGTAGGAGCTTAAGTGAATTCAATATCTGTTGGGGGCTGCTGGGGCTAGTTTATCAGAAAAGTCTTTCGTCAATATTTTTGTATTCTTAATACGTAGTCAATTGTTAGTTTACGTTTGAATTGATTATTCGAGAGCTGCCTGCAGCTATCATCGTGAAGCTTTATAATTCTAATTCTATTTAACTACTACGTTATAGTTAATTTCAATTTGCTAATGGAGTTTAACTGAAGTAACCAGAGAAGGTTGAATGGGTTTTTTTGGGCCAACTCTTGAATGGGTTTTTTTGGGCCAACTCTCTTTCATTCTGTTCCGTGCTCTGCACTATTATCTTCACTTTCTTTTATCAGTGAAAGTGTGGACCACTATGTTGTTTATCCTAAAATACCTGAACATGTTACATGTCTCAGCACAAGTTATTTTGTTCATTTGACATTGTCCTTTAGTTCTGTTTTTGGGACAGGAGTGAACTTCTTTACCTGTATTACTTGGTCTTTTTTCTAACACTTGTTGTTTTGCCTAGATACCATTCAATTATTAAGTTGCTGAAATCTCTCATCCGCAAAGCTCACCAGTGCCAACACTTAAGGCTGTTGAAAAAACACTGTTCTACTCCATCATTGGATCAAGGTACCAAAAGCATTGCTGCAACTATCTTGGAGGTTAGTCTTTGTTGAACTTCTTAAATTTTAGTTTATCCCTTCTTGTTTCCGGTCCCTTTGAGGTTTAAAAGTTATATGAAAAGAAAGAAAAATAGTCTTTATTCACCGGTACTCTCTACCATTTGACTCCCAAAGACTTATCAACCGAGCCACATATATTTTTGAGATTTTGGGTATTACTTCAATTTGTGGGCCAGGCTGTTGCCTACTGCAATCTCTTATTGTTATCCAATAGAAGAAATCTGGTCCTATGACCTTTTCTTCGATGCCACTTTTTATCTGACATAACTAGGTGCACTTAGTCAAAACTGAAAAGTCAATGAATGGTCCAACTCAGTTCTCCATAACTAGCATTTCCAGATATATGATTATTGAATGTGTGATGTTCTGAACTGTTTGGAATCAGGGAAACAAATCTGAAGCAAGTTTACTTGCAAATGATAGTCCGGAATCTCTGTTGCAGCCAACCAATTATTATTGTATGAAGGAGCAAGTTGTATCATTTGCTTGGGCTGTTTGTCGAAGTATAGTGCCCATAGATTTGCTGGGGACTACTTCTAATTGGAGAGTTCTAACGAATAATATATACAAGTTTGTTAAGCTACGAAGGTTTGAGAAATTCACGTCCAAGCAGTGCATGAGGAAAGTTAAACTATCTAGTTATCCTCTACTATCAGATGAATACTCCTTTTTATTGAAACATGAACTACTAGAACGCTGGATATTTTGGTTATTTTCTTCTTTTGTTTTGCCTCTGGTTCAAGCCAACTTTTACGTAACTGAAGCTGAGCATGAGAAACAAGATATATTTTACTATCGCAAGCCTACTTGGGAGAATATTATTTCCAAAGCTGTGACCTGCTTAAGAGATCAAGGTTATGAAGAATTAACTGCTGCATCTGTCAGGAAAATAATAAGGACTAGGTCATTTGGCTTCTCAAAAGTACGTCTACTTCCAAAAAAAAGGGGAGTAAGAATGCTGGCAAATCTTAAAGCATCACTAAAGTTGCCTGTGAATCATCCTCTGCAACCCAGAGGTCACAGAAAAGTAGGCGCTGGTAGAAATGTCAAGTATCACAATTACAAGTCTGTTAATGAAATCCTCAAAGATTTGCATTTAGTGCTCAAATGTATAGTAGCAAAAGAACCAGAGAGGTTGGGTTCATCTGTATTTGACTATAACGATGTGTATAAAAGGCTTGTCCCTTTCTTATCAAATCTGAAGAGTGTTTTTTCTGTCAAACCTGGACTATTCATCATTGTATCAGATGTCGAAAGAGCTTTTGATTCTGTAGACCAAGATAAGCTACTAAGTGTGCTGGATGATCTCAATTTGGAGGATGAATATTTTTTTAACAAAGTTGTTCAAGTTGTGTGCACCAAGAAATCACTGCAGATACCACCAAACTGGACATTAGGAAGTAAAGAGGATGTCCCTGATCTTGCCAACGTCAGGTCTTGTCTTCCCAATCACTCGTTGCGTGGCATTCTTGTAAAGAAACAGGTAGGATATTCTGAACTGCTTTAGAGTAAACACATCTACATGCAAATTTCATGGTCGTCTTTTGGCTTCTTTTGTTTCATAATTTCTTGGCCCTGATTGTGTTTGTTTGAGAGAGCACATACTTATTACCATTATATGGAACTGTCTTGTGGCAAACACATCTACATTTACATTTCATGGTCTTCTCTTGGCTTCTCTCCCTTCTATGCGAATTTGTTTCATAATTTCTTTGCCTTATTGTGTTTGTTTGAAAGCACACATACACATTACCATTATTTGAACTGCCTTACGGTAAACACATCCACATGTACATTTCATGGTCTTCTCTTGGCTTCTTTCACTTCTGTGTGAATTTGTTTCATAATTCTTTGGTACTAATTGCATTTTTTTGAAGGCATGGTACAATGTGCATATAGAGAATACTGTTCCGAAAAAGAAGAAATACATGAGATTGGATGAACAACCAACTAACTTAAGGCAGTGAATTGACGTGGATGTTTGCAGTTCAAAAAGAAATTGCACATTGAGCTCTAGGTAGGTATCCCAAGGTTATAATGATCTATGAGGAATGAGGTGTGGGGTGGGAAGGGCATATCAACCAAAGATCCTACTCCTAGAAAGAGGAACGAATCATTTTTCTGATTTGTCATTTTGTATTAAGGCTCCATCAACCAAAGAACAAATTAGAAAATAATAATTTAATGAACAGTTATATCTTTCAGTTAAAACATTACCTGACATTGATATGCTTTAAGAACCTTACTTCCAAAAAGTGGGTATAACAAAATCTAAATTACTGAATGTTCCAGGTGCAAGGCAGAAAAGTAAGAAAAGAACAGCTTCAAAATGATTTGAAGGAGCACATAAAGCGCAATGTGCTGCAGCTAGGTGTCAAGTTTTTCTTGCAATCTGTTGGTATACCTCAAGGAAGTGTTTTGTCCTCTCTGGTCTGCTCCTTGTATTATGGGCATCTTGAGAATTCAGTAATATTTCCATTTCTTGAGAAAGCTTGTAAACCTGACCCTGAATTTCCTTCAGAGGAATGTCCCGTTGATGATACAGCTGCAAGATATAATCACCTCGTAACGTGTAAACCTAACTATCTGTCGCTTAGGTTTATCGATGACTTGCTTTTCATCTCAACCTCAAAGGAACAGGCTTCTAAGTTCTTCTCCCGGTTGCAGAGAGGGTTTCGTGCCTACAACTGTAACATGAATAAACAAAAATTTGGAACGAACTTTCAGACGAATATTATACAAGGTTTGGGATCAGATAGATTATATGTGGTTGAAGATGGAACCTCATTTCTTCGATGGAGTGGACTATTTATCAACTGCTCGACTTTGGAAATTCAGGCAGATTACACGAGGTCGGCTATCTTCTTAGTAGCAACATGGCATCACTTGCGAATTTTCATGCGAGCTGTTATTTTATTTGTTCCAGTGTTTCTTAAAGGCTTATATTATGATAAAGAGGAGTTGGCCACTCTAGGAATCAAACACTCACTTGCTGAAGAAAATGATACTTTCCTATTAAGCATATAGCAGAACAAAATGACTCTTCTAACATGAACTGCAGTTTCAATAGTTGGTTGATGACGCATCACTTATTTTGTAGAGGTCTGCCTTGCTGTAAACTGAATCTGGGAAAGATCCAAGTACATTTTCAGAGTGTCCATTTTCCACAGGAAAGATTACCTTGGGTTGTTGTGGAAGTCATTTTTGGCTTTCGAGATGTTGTAATTGGTGTGTAGCAGATCTTCACGTCAGCTTATTTTTATATTTATTCATATTATTGACTTGGAAGTGTCTTGTAGACTGAAATGGTGTTTTTGTTGCAACCAACATTTGCTTTAGCATTTTGGCATCAACTATGACCGTATTTGGCTATCAATTGACCTATTAAAACAATTTTTGATAACCGAACCTATCAAAACAGCAATATTTTCCTCTGCACGATGTTTGTACTCTTCTTTCTCAATGCTCAAAGGAATTTGATAATTGGTAGATATTTATTGATGTGATCCTTTGCTGACAGGTATTTGAATTCCCCGCTAAGTTCAGCCCTCACTGTTGGCTGGATAAATAAACCAGGCCGTGACTTAAAGGCTAAGTTGTGCGGTTATCTGAGACCGAAGTGCCATCCTATATTTTATGATTCTAACATAAATTCAGCAGTTGTGGTCAGACTTAACATTTATCAAGCTTTTCTTCTGTGTTCCATGAAGTTCCACTGCTACATCTCTGATTTATCATGCTTGTGTAGATTCAGCACCGAATTTTATGCAGATGCTTTGGGAAAATCATTGAGGTATGAAACATCTAGTACATCCTCATTGGTGCTGTTTGTTCTTTTTATACACTGGTGTTGGACCTACATTGGTAGAGAGCCTCTTCAATTATTTTAAATCTAAGCTCAGCTAGTTTGTCTAAGTTCTTAAACATGAAAGTATCAGGAACAACTCTAAATGAAAGGGGTTGGTGGCAAGGGGGAATGCATCACATATTCACTCCGTTTTCGCTTCATTTTTTCCCCACTAGGTATATGAAAAGGCTCATCAAGAAGAGGATGTTCTCCTTCAAAACTGGTTCAGATTTTCGTCCAATTCTTGATGTGGAGAAAGGGGAAATCGAATGGCTTGGATTAACTGCTTATATTCGAGTGTTGAAGAGAAAACAATCAAGGTATAAGGAGTTGTTACATGTATTAGAGGCTAAGCTCAAGGCACTTGGTAAGCTAGAAAGTACATCAGTATTGCAACAAGCCACAGATGATAAACGTTCCTCTATACTATGGAAGATTAAGTATTGACAACAGAAGGAAACATACCTGTATTTTGATTAAACATACCTGTATTTTGATTGAGTAATTTTTGCCATTGTGTCCACAAGGCACTTTAATTCGAAAAGAAGGCTGTAAAAGTTTTAAATGCTTCAGTCCAGAGCCTTCTAAAATGAGCTTGATATGAAAACCTAAACCATGTTTTGTTCCAGGTACATTTTGCAACCTATTTAAAGCGATACTATTTGGATCATATCCTGCATAATGGATCTTACCGTAATCACTCAATAGTTTGGTATAATCTATGTCACAAGTACCAAAAAAAAAAAAAAAACCTGAAAACGAGAGTTCACATCGGCTAGGCCCCTTTTCTCATTTCTTTTTGTGTATTAACATGAAGCAAATTGCTTGCCTTTCTTTATTTCGTTTTGCTATCCTTTTCTTATTGTCTTGTTGGAGCAATTTGCTTCCAACTTTAATCCCTAGTCGACTTCTACTAGTTCTGAGCATAAGCGAATGTATATATACTAGACGGCCTATGCCCGTGCTGTTCACGGGTCTAACACTTTAGATTATAGTGTATTTATGTGTATGTAGTTGTCTTTGAATAGTGATTATACATATATATATATATATATATATATATATATATATATATATATAGTATATATGATGTTCAAAACACGATTAATATAACATTGTAGTTTGTGCTCCGTATTTAAAATTTTATTATATTAATGTTTGCTACGAATACAAAATCGGCAAATTTATTAATATTTTTTAAAAGAGAAGACTTGTTTAAAAGGAAATTATTTTCTTTTTTACCAAATTTTGATTTGGATAATTCTAATTCAAATTATTAAATTAATTTTACATGTTTAAGACGAAACAAAGTAGAAATTGATTTTCTATTTAAACGAAAAAATACTATTTTTTAATTTTTGGTAAATATTCTCGGTTTAGCTCATTTTACTTGTCATGTTGTCTTTTGCATGGTTTTTTAAGAAAACGTCGATTAGAATTGTAATTTGACTAATTTACTTTATTCATTATTTGATCTCCATTTGATATATTTTTTGTTACGACATTAATTTTTTTTTACATTTATTAGAGTAAGAATAAAAATAAAGAAGTAATTAAATTCTATCTTATTTTAAAATATAAATATTTTAAGTATATTTATTTTAGTGAACATAACAAATAAATGACATGGCGGAATAGCAAATACAACAGTTTAATAGCTAGATTAGATCTCAGGCTAATATAAAAAAAGAAAGAAAACTGTATGGTTTGACTACTTAACTTTTTGAAGAAAAACAATTTCATTTGCTCTCACTAATGGATTGATACGCTCGTGGCAATGAATCCATCATTATTGACTTAATGAGATACTTTGGAAATTACATGAATATTGTTTGATTTTTTAATATGGAGTGCACTTTTGTTTTTGGACATTATTAATTTGTACTATTTTTATGCATATATATATATGAATTATGGGGCCCACAATTTTTTTTGCACTTTTTTTTGACATTGTTTGTTTTTTTAATATGGGATTCACTTTTTTTTTTATATATATATTGTTTGATTTTGTCAATATGGGATACTATGTTCAAAACACGATTAATATAACATTGTAGTTTGTGCTCCGTATTTAAAACTTTATTATATTAGTGTTTGCTACGAATACGTACGTGGCAATGAATCCATCATTATTAACTTAATGAGATACTTTGGAAATTACATGAATATTGATTGATTTTTTAATATGGGGTGCACTTTTTTTTTTGACATTATTAATTTGCATTATTTTTTTTAATATTAGTTGTTGTTTAATATATATGGGGCCCATAATTTTTTTTTAATTAAATTGGAACGGATATATATATATACCATAGAATTATGGGGCCCATAATTTTTTTCTACAATGGGTATTGTTTATTTTTACTTATGTTTATGTTTCTGATGTTGAATTTTTTGTTTTGGTGAGTATTTAGAAGACAGGGTTTTACTCTGGATTTAACATTAACTTACGTTCCGTTGTTCTGTTCTTGAAGTTTACCTGAAAAGTTCCAATTTTTCGTTGGGCTGATGTAAAGTTTGATTCTTTAGCTTTGGTATCTGCAATTTTCCTTCAATGGGTTTTGTGGTATTGTTTAATTTTGCTTATTTTTATCGTTCTTAGGTTAGACACTTTTTTTTTTTTTAACATCATTAGTTTGTACTATTTTTATGCATATAATATATATACATATACTATGTTCAAAACACGATTAATATAACATTATAGTTTGTGCTCCGTATCTAAAACTTTATTATATTAGTGTTTGCTACGAATACAAAACCAACACTTTTTTTTAACATTATATTTTTTTTAATATGAGGTTCACTTTTTTTTTTGTGATATTGCTTGATATATTATTAGTTTGCACTATTTTTATGCATATAATATATATATATATATATATATACTATGTTCAAAACACGATTGATATAACATTGTAATTTGTGCTCCGTATCTAAAACTTTATTATATTAGTGTTTGCTACGAATACAAGTCTGTACTCTTTTTTTTTGACATTGTTTATTTTTTTAATATGGGATTCACCTTTTTTTTTTTTTTTTTTTTGTATATTGCTTGATTTTGTCAATATGGGATACTATGTTCAAAACATGATTAATATAATATTGTAGTTTGTGCACCATATTTAAAACTTTATTATATTAGTGTTTGCTACGAATACGCACGGGGCAATGAATTCATCATTATTGACTTAATGAGATACTTTGGAAATTATATGAATATTGTTTGATTTTTTAATACGGGGTGCACTTTTTTTTTGACATTATTAATTTGCACTATTTTTATGCATATATATATTAGAATTATGGGGCCCACAATTTTTTTTGCACTTTTTTTTGACATTGTTTGTTTTTTTAATATGGGATTCACTTTTTTTTTTTTATATATATATATATATATTGCTTGATTTTGTCAATATGGGATACTATGTTCAAAACACGATTAATATAACATTGTTGTTTGTGCTCCGTATTTAAAACTTTATTATATTAGTGTTTGCTACGAATACGCACGTGGCAATGAATCCATTATTATTAACTTAATGAGATACTTTGGAAATTACATGAATATTGTTTGATTTTTTAATATGGGGTGCACTTTTTTTTTTTACATTATTAATTTGCACTATTTTTTAATATTAGTTGTTGTTTAATATATATGGAGCCCACAATTTCTTTTAATTAAATTGGAACGGATATATTACTACTAATATAGAAGGGCCCACAATTTTTTTTTATATATTTTGACAACGAAAAAGCACACGGACGACGAAAAAGCACACGGACTGGTGCTTCTATATAGTTAGAATTATAAGGCTAGGCATAAAAGAGGTGATGTGGCACCCCTCTATGGTCAGAATTAGTATTAATCTATTTTATCAAATTTTTAGAATTTTTTCCCTCGATTAAATACAATTTTCTATTACTATTACAATTAAAAATTAAGGTATTAATTGCAGCATAATAAATACGGAAAGGAAAAGGTGTCGTTTCAAAAAAAAAGGTTAGTTACATCTCCATAAACAGGGAAAGAGACTTGTAAATCCAAAACATATGGCATTTTGTGTAACATAAGACGTTATAATTTCTTTTTAGAAGATAGAATTATGATGTACTTATTGCAAATTTTATTATGAAACAATCAATTGATCTGTATAATACATACAGAACTCGATAAGGCAAAGGTATGACTAGAACTCGAGAAGCAGAGCCTTATGAAGCTGCTGCAATTGTTTTTTGAAGCTATATTTTTTGGCTTTGAAGTAAGAAATAACATGAAGACGTAAGAAATAACATGAAGACGTCGGCTTTCAAGTGCTTTATGTTTTCTCTTCTCCATCTGTAATTCATACTATTTTTCTTTTGAGCTATTGGTATTTATCCGGTTCGATTACAGGTAGGATGGGAAGAGATAAAAAAGGTAGATTGTGATGATAAGAAGTTATAACCATTCTTACATCTTTTAGAGTTTGTTCGGTGAAAGAGTAGTTACACCCATTGTTTGCAAATTCTGGCTAAGCAAAGAAATAAAGGAGATAGTCAATTGTACTCTTTTTGAAGCTACATGTTTTTTTTCTCTTCAAATCTTTCAGGATTTGAAGCCGGGTTGGGCAGATATAAAAGTGAAGAAACATTTGGTAAAATTGAATTTCGGACCTATGTCATGCAGCTACAATCACAATAGAATAACCAAAGAATAATACTATATTTTTTAAATCCATTTTGCAGGTGTAGATACAATTAGTCAAGAGAGTGAAGATGGGAAACAGGGGATTGAAGATCAAGGTAATGAAAAATAAATGATAGTAGACCCTATGGTGAAATTGAAGGTCCAGACCCTTATAATACTTACACTTTTTATGCGGAGTACCCATTTTGCAGCAACAATTTTGTTGCCTCGGTGACATCTTACATCTCCATAAATATTCTTTTATTCTTTTTCTTTTAAAAGTTTTAATTGAGAGGTGAGCATCATTCTTTTTTTAAATTTCGTTACTGGGTGCTTTTTGTAATTTTTCTTTTTAAATGTGATCTTCTCATCCATTTTGAAAGTATGCCAATGAAAAAATGTAGTTCTATTTAGTTCTACATTTAATAGAAATATTTATATTTGTGATTTAACAAATTCTATGATAAATAATTATCATATGCATATACATGAAAATCTTCATCTATTTTATCTTTACTAAGTTCATACCAATTTCAGTTGCAAATTTATTAATGTTGTTTATAACCGCGCGAAGCGCGGGTTACTTCACTAGTAGTAGTTGAAAACCTCGGCTAGAAGCTTTCGAAGTTTTCTGTGTTCCTGCATATTTAAAGCTTGAAACACGTATATAGGGAGTAGAACTACGTAGCAGATAAACTTGCACATTTTGGTTCAGACTTGACGGGAAGTCGGATAACTTTTTTTGACCAGCCTCCCCCTTTTGTTAACCAAGTTCTTTCCGATGATTATGCTGGAAGCATACACATTCGCCATGTGAACAAGCACCGCACATCTGGAGATTAAACAAAACAGATCTTTTGTACAACATCAACAATCTCCACAGCTTCAATGGCGCAGCAATCGCCTGTTGTTAGCAATCCTCTAGGACATCAACGGGAGTCTGTAACTCCCACAGTAGCTAGTGAAGGATCACTTTGTAATATTTCCGTTCATGATGTAGATGCCATAGAGCATCAACTCCCTGTATACTTTTAGTATTTTAATATAATGCAATCTTAATTACCAAAAGCGAAAAAAAGCTAATAATTGGTTAACGACAAACATCTATTAATTACCTTTGGGAATTAATAGCTTGAGAAAAAAAGCGAAAAAAAGCTTGCAGAAGACTTTAGAAAAAGGAACCTAATAATTGGTTAATGACAAACATCTATTAATTACCTTTGGGAACATCCGATAAAAAAACAAAAGGAACTGTTATTTCAGGTTTTACGATTTACATTTATTTCATTGTGTGATTGTCAAACTGTCAATTTTTGTTAATAATTTTATATATTTTTGGACAACGGGTACGAAAATGATGCTACCATCATCAAGAGATTACGATCATGGTAAATTTCAATAGGTAACTTGTTTGTATAAGGTGTATGTAAGCTATTTAACATGATTAATTGAAGGTTTGTTTGAGCCATAACGGACCGTAGAACAGACTAGGCCTGCCTCTCTATTACGATTATTTGTCACTCTCTTGATATGATCATAGAGAAAGAACAATTGTGGCTTTATAGGGTTAGATGAGAGACCTAGTTGCAATTACTGAAATCCTAATGGGTTCTCCCATTACGGGCTTCATTGGGTTAAGCCCACACTTATCACCAAGCACATAAAGTGCACGACCATACCAATTATCACACTATAATTGGGCGCACGTTTATGGATTATCATTCAACCTAAAGTAGTTAAAATATAAATAAGTGTTTTAAAAAATGTAAGTTCATATTTTTTTTCTAACATTCTCCACTTGGGCTACATTAGCAAAAACTTTATTTTCGAAAACAAAACTTTGACTTGCTTAAAAAAGATTTTTTCCAGGTTGATGAAAGAAAATATTTGTGGCCACATTTTTTAAAAAACAATCCATGAACTTTAATCGACCTTTGCAATCACAATCTTAAATATCAAACTATCGCGCTCTATTTGTTCTTTGGAATACGAACCTTCCCTAATCACATTATTTTCAATTAAGCCAACAAGATCAAAGTCTAGCAGTGTAGTAAGGAATAGTGTCATAGGTGATATATATGTACAAGATTATGTACTCAAGTACTATTACCTTATCGGTTCTCCATATGTCATAAAAGCATATAAATGAAGATTCACCTCTTGGACAAACCAGTTTCACCTCAAGATACCATATTACCGAATTGCATCATACACAAAAATGGATGCCCTCTTAGAAGAACCAAATTTCATCTCAAGATACTGTGCATTACCGAAATGCAATCAAAATACAGAGCAACTAATGTTGCAAACCATTGCACATTGGAATTACCTCTTGGGCGAACCAATTTCCACCTCAAGATACCATGATTTGATTAACCAATAATGTGAACCATAATGATAATAATCATAATGCAAAATATGAAAGTAATGAGCATTTTATTTCATATATTAAAAGTTCACAATAATATAATATTACGGACTCCTACTAACTCAAAGAATCAAAAGACTCTAAGACACCTATATTAGTTACATGATGTTTAAAGTCAATGGGCCTAAAACCCTTAGTTAGTTGATTAGCTAGCCTTGCGTCTGCCCTAATATTCTGTATAACAATGTCTCCTTGTCAAACCAAATTCATGACTGTCAAGAACTTAATCTACATTTGTTTGGTGTCAATACTCAACTTATTATTCTTGAAAAAGAATACAGGTGCACTGTCACAGTACATCACAATGGGCCTCTGAATCGAGTCAACAACTATGAGTTCTCCAATAATTTTTTTAAAGTCAAGCAGCTTGCATAAATGCACTATAACAAGGTACGAGCTCAGTATACATAGTAGAAAATGTGATCAATGTCTACTTAACACTTTTCCAAGATATGGCACCACTAGCAGGTGTGAAAACGTAACCAGAAATGAAAGTATAATCATATGTGCACCCGCCAAAGTCAGCATTTGAATAACCAACAACTTCAAGACTGTCAACCTTTCGTTATATCAACATGTGGTCTTTAGTCTTCTGAAGATATCTGATGACCTTCTTGACAGCACCCAATGATCATCTTGCTAAGGACATTCACAACAAAAGCTATGTTAGATCTCATACACACCTGTGCATATATCAAACTGCCCACTGCACTAGCATAAGAAATGTTTGTCATAGTGTAACGACCCGCTTGGTCATTATGCATGCGTTGTCCATTCTATCCTTGGTAGTACTTTTCCGAGGTTAGGAATAAGCGGACTTAAATAAGTTGGGTGTGTTTTGTGACTTATAAGTGACTATGGTGTGTTTTAACTTGATCTGTGTTTTGGCTGTGTTATTAAGGCCTTAGAATAATTTTTAGAGACTAAGTATAAAAAGTGAAAATTTTCCGAGCTCACTGCCCAAAATCCACCGCTGCAGCGAGGGAGGGTCCCACTGTAGCGAAGGGTCGGTTTTCCAAATGGCCGCTGGAGCGAGCGCTGCAGCGAAGGTGTTGCTTGCTGCAGCGGTCCTCGGCCGCTGCAGCGGACCTCAGTAAGTCAGAATCCCCATTTAAATACCTTATTTCGACCCCACTCCTTACAAAATCCCAAAAACAGTTCCCAAGAGCATAGAGGCGACTTTCTAAGGCTAGGGCACTATTCTCCATCAAAGGTAATCCTTAATTACTAACTTCTACGCGTAATGTTCTTAGTTGATTATTTTTTCAATCAAAGGACCTTTAATGGGAATTGAAGGGTAGAACATAAACACTAAGGAAAACCCTAGAATATTAATAGGCATTGTTTATTGTTGGTTAATGTTGTTTATTTATCTAAGAATAGAGATTATCACTTCATAGCATGAGAACTTATTATTCAATGATGGAAATTGGTTGTTGAGACCTAGGGTTCCAATAAAAATGGAGACTTTGGCTAAAATCAGATGGGTAGGATTAAAATTATTAGAGAAACCATGAATTGAGTTCATACTCCATTACTTACTTAAGCATTGTGATTTCTAGACTTTGAGCGTCCCGAAGCTTTGAGGAAAGGAAAAGCTATTGCAGAGTGATTGCATTTTTCCAGATCGGCTTCGAGGTAGGTTACGGTTTACTTGAGTTAGACTTTGATTAGTTGACTGTATATGTCGTAGAATCTATAGGAGAAAGCATGTCTAGGACTTCAGATATGGAGTTTGGGTGATTGTTCTTAGTTGTATGATTTAATTGTGTAAAGTGATTCTCCATTGTTGAGGCTGATGAACTTGAATTGTATTTTTGAAATTGTAGAAAGGAAGGTTTTCATATATATCCTTCAGAGAAGAATTGTTGTTAGTGACATGTTCTATTACATTGAGTAAACTAATTGTGAGTCTTATTGTGACTTGTGTTATTGAACTATAATTCATCGATTTTGACTTGATACGTGTTCTTGAGTCATTCCTTATGATTTGATTATGAGACGTTGTTGACGATGATTGAGATGGAACATATACATCTTTTAAGGCACATTTGACAGGGGGTGATGATGTAGCCTAGTGTGAGCTCGTGGTCCAAGGTTCTTTTCGGAATGAGTGGTACAAGGACACCATGGGTCCCCTACAGGTCATGGCTATTTGGGAAAAACAATACCATTTAGAATGTGTGTACAGATATGTGACAGAGAGGAGAACTTCATTGTTTGTTTTACTTCCTTTGGCTTGAGCATTGGTGTTCGTTATTGATAATTGGTGACTTATTCTGAAGGCAGATTATTTGAGGGTATTATTTGTGATACATGTTTGTTATACGTGTCTGCCTGTTTCATTTATTTTACGTATGTGTGCATGATACTAATCTTAGTTGGCCTATGACACCTACCAGTACGTGTTGTTTGTATTGACCTACACTTGCTGCACTTTTTTTGTGAGTGCAGACGTTGAGCCAGAGAAGTCTTCCAGACCTCGCATCTAGTTGAGGTTATTCGCTACAAGATCAGATTGTGAGCTCTTATCTATTCCATGTCACCTGAAGATCTTTCTTTATTTCAGATGTCTATTTTCATCCCAGACATTATGTTATTTTTAGACAGTACTTCTTCTTAGACATTGTTGGTTAGATTCCTTGTACGGTGACTTTCAGATTTAGGGGATGTAATAGCTAGGTTTCTGCACTTGCTATTTATTTATATTATTGCTAGGTTCTCCTTATCATTTATTTGTGAGTAATGTTTTATAATTGGTTAAGTAATTGGAATTGGCTTGGTAATGGGTTAAGGGATTGATTCGCCCACTATAGGACTAGTGTGGGTGCCATTCACGTCTGTTTGGGACGTGACACATAGCTTTTCTCTCCAAATCTCTCATTTGGCTACTAGTACATCTCCAGCCTTGCAAGATTGCATATTAAATCGAGAAATAATTCGATCAACATAATTCTTCTAAGACAACCCAAGAATATCGTGAGATCTATCACGATGAATCTCTATGCCAAGTACAAAAGAAACTTTCCCAAGATCTTTCATCTTAAAGTTTCTGGATAAAAATTGTTTGGTGTCATAAAGCAATCCATGATCACTACTAGCAAGCAGAATGTCATCTATATAAAGAACAAGAAAAGTGAATCAGCTCCTATCACTGATCTTCAGATATTTTCACGCCCCGAATCGGGGCCTAAGAGAGACTAGCACCCGGTGCCGGAGCTACTGGATTGAGCGAGTCATTTAAATCATGTTGAACTATTGAAAAGTCTACTAACTAAACTGCTGAAAATATTATTGTGTGGAATGTACTTAAAGCATGTTGAACTACTGAAAAGTCTACTAACTAAACTGCTAAAAATATTATTGTGTGGAATGTACTTAAAGCATGTTGAACTACTGAAAAGTCTAACTAAATATCATAATTATGAATACTGAAGCCTAACTGAATATCATAATTATGAATACTGAGATAAGTATGATAATATAAAGATATGGCCAACACAGGTAACTCAATATCTGAAAATACTGACTGACTGCTAGTCTAGTCTATGAAGCCTCTGAAGAATACTAAAATACTAACTTTCATAGGGACAAGGCCCCTGGCATACTTGATTGCCTAACATAATTGAATATATGAAAGTAAACTAGGGCTCACCAAGCAGTTGATACGAGAGAGGTCCTAATGAACAGATCCATCGTCCTATAAATCAGTACGTGCATTGTGATTTATAGGACACATATATAAATAGATAATTGTGTTCATCATTCGACAGTTTTTAACATGAATCTGAGAGCCATATTGTAGTACTGACATGTGATTTATATACTGAAATATGAAACCATACTGAGGTTCTAATATGAAATACTGACTATTACTGTTGACACTAATTTTTGACCTCCCGTAATTTATTTTAAGTGCTCGGAGTCCTTGGACAATAAATAAAATCAGTTGTGCGCCCTAAAGGATCTAGGTAACTTTTATGAAATTATTTGGGATAATATTTCACCCTTTTAAACTGATAAAGAAACCTACAGGGTATCTTTAAATTTTTTAATTTTATTTGATGATACTTAAGGAATATTTTTATTGAAAATCAATCAAAGGGGCAAGAAAACCCTTTTTGGATAATTGCCTGATTAATTAATTAAATCAAGGAAAATTAGTAGTTTTATTCCAGTTTTATTGTCCAAGGCACTTTGGGTAACTAAAAGAAGTGATCATTTTACCCTTTAAATCTTGATTTTGTGTGCATTTGCATATTTGATTATTTTTTCTTTTATTTGGTCAATTAATTCAAAGCAGTATCTGCAAAATGATTTCTATTTTATTTATGAGTCATGTTTTAAATTATTCAAGTCCTAATGGACTAATAATTAGTTTTCTTTATTTATTTATTAGTTTATTTTTTCCCTCCGACCTTTTCTGCATATATATGTATATACCAATATACATGGTGCATATACAATATATGTGTATATATAGAGAGAGGCCCAACGTTTTAAGGAATAAAGGACCAGGACCCATTCCATTAAGAGGTTAAAAGAGGGGAGTAGTATACTCCTCCCATCCGTTTCACAAAAGAAGACCCTAGGGGTCTGTTTGCAAACAAAAGAGAGGAGAGGCGGCTAGGGTAAAACCCTAGTGCTGCCTCCTGTTTCCACCACCTACCCTGCCTATTTCTCGGTCCTGTCCCATCGTGATTGACTTGTGGCGTGAAGAGAGAAGGCGAAGCCATTAATGCTTCGTCCTTCTCTCCACGAAATTAGGCCAAACAAGCCCTTAAATGTACAATCCTTTTTCTTTTATATTTTTCTGTTGTTGATGCTGGTATAGAGGCTTGTAAGCCATTGGTTTTATTGTTACACCATAGATATGGACCGTATGTTTGAGTTTGGGAGTAGGACTTGCATAAAATTTGCAAGTCCCACATCGGTGGTGATAGTTTAAAGCCATTCGGGGGTTTCTATAAATATAAACCTCCATTCATTCGAGAAAAGGGGTTGGAAACCACAAATAGACTGAAAATCGCCATTTTTAGTCTTAAGAGTTCCAAAGTCAAAAAATTCGTTTTAAAGTTAAGTTTTTTTTTTAAGTTTTCCCAGATCTAAAATTTATATTTTTATTGTTGTTGGTCTTCGTGGTGGTTTGAGTTTGGTGTTGGAGCACAAGGGCTTCCAAATCCATCGCTTGACCTCGGTTGCACTCACAAAAGGTAAATACCTTTTAATTTAATGCCTTTTTCACATTTATGTCATGTTTATTTAATAAGATTCTGTTTAGGGTAGTGTTTTAGTTCATTCTTTTCTTACTTATGTTGTGTTTAGTTAATAAGATTCTGTTTAAGGTAGTATTTTAGTTCATTGTTTTCTTACTTGGATTCTACTTAGGTTGGGTTTAGTTAATAAGAATATGTGAGATTTTATGATGAAGATCAAGTAGTTACTGTTCTTTATGCTTAGCTTCTGTTTGGTATGATGTTTAGGTAGCATAATTGTATGGTTTATGATAGGATTCAAGTTAGTACATTAGTTTATCATTTTTATATCTTGGTCATGTCTACACCATGCCTAGTTAAGGGGTGTGTGTGTGATGTTTAGGATAGATGTCTGAACCCATATGCTGGTCTGTTTCCTTTTTTTTTTTTTAGCTTATGTCCATGTTATACTTGGTTAAGATAATTGTTGGTACTGTAGGACAAAGATCAAAATATGATATGCTTATAGTGATTCCCTCTTGATCTTATCTGCATTTTACTCACTTAGGGAGTTTCATGTGAGTTATAGAATAGTTTCAAATTGATAGGTTGTTTTGACTCAACTTCTTAGTCTGGACTTCTATTCATGCTTTGTCACTAGTTGCTCCTTTCTCCTTGCACCTAATCTAGGCTATGCTATTAAGCTAATGAACCTACCTCACTTAGATTTCCATTTAGCTTTCCTACTTGTACCATTGGCTGTTCAGTTGTGATTAAGGACCTCCAAGGGTAGCTTGGGACCATAGTTTGAGTTGAGGATGTTTGTCTAAAATAGATCTTCCTCTGGACTTCCTATTTTGTCATGACTGTCTAAACATCTCTAGGTGTTCTATGTAAGGGTCTGGTTGTAGTTTATACTAATGTATTGCTTGGTATAAGTTCTGTGCTCTGAATCAGGGTCAAGATGGGTCTGTTGAAATCATGATTGGTCTAGTCCTGTGTATCTCATGTAATAAATTAGGTTCATGGGGTTAGTTTGAAGTCGCAAGCTTTTTTGAATGATTTGATTTGTCTTACGTCTTGTTATTTATCACTTGGGGGTTTGTCCTGGTCTGGGGATTAATTAAGGGAAGGGTCAAGGAGTCTGTTTGAAGTAAGTATCTAAACTGGCCATTGCCTACCCTATGTGTCCTATGTAATCATGTATTATCTGGAAGTTTGAAGTTTTGAACCCAACTTGATTATAGTTTGCCTTGCTTGATCATATGTGTCATGGGAAGAATGAGGTTCTGCTATGTTAAAAGCTTGTTATGTTGAACCCAATTTGATTACTACTTGTCTCATTATGGTTAAGTGTCATGGGAAAGTCAAGCTTTATTATGTTTGAACCCAACCTGATTATTGCTTGTTTTATGTGGTTATGTGTCAAGAAATAGTAAAGGCTCATTGTGTTGAACTTTAGCCTGGTTGTTAGTGTCTCATCTGACCATGTACCTATGGGAAAGATTGAAATTCTAAAAAGAATTAGACCTAGCTAGTCTGGTCACCACATGGTCCTCTTTTAGATAATTTTGTTTGTTTGAAAGTTGAAGTTGTCATGTGTTGGACCTGGCCAGATCATGTCTGTTCTATAATGGTATTTTGGTTCTAAAAAAGTAAAAATGTATTATGTGCTCTTTGTGGAATCCCACTTGTTTTCACTTATCAACCTGTTTGGCCTGATTCTTGTTGTCTCACCTAAATCTTACCTATCTGATGAAACTTGGCATTTTGTGGTTGGAATGATATATATTGAAACAAAGGTTGTAAAAAGGTGATTCTGGGAGGAAGGGTTTTAACTTGACCAAGGTGCTTCACTTAGCTTTACTTCTTGTTGGGTTGTCCTATTTGTGGCAAATATGGGAATTTGTTAGACTACCTCTGAGTAGAACATGTGGAGTGTGTCGTTGTGATGTGTTTGAGTCTAAAAAGTTTTTCTAAAGTCGCTATAATAAGCTAGGTTCAGGGCAGTTCTAAGATAGCTCATGCCTGATAAAAGAGGAGGCAAATCATCTAGTCTAGCAGGTTGATTAATAGGTAATTGTTGTTTGTTTCTCACCGAGCAAAACGAATATGGTTGTTCTGATAAAAGGGGCATAAAAGGATTTTAAGGTTGATAGTTTGGCTAGGAGTATATGCATGTGTGTGTGGCCCATGGGCCATGTCTATGTGCAGGAAACCTTTTCCTTTGAGAACTTGCCGCCTAGTTACAATAATAGATAAGTAAACGATAAAAGAAGGAAGGATGATAGGATCTTTGGTATTTTTGTTACAAATATTGCTTAACTTGTCCTTGGGTGGTCTTCTCTAGACACTGTGGTGTTTTCTTTTGATATTAAGAGATGAATTCTTTCAAAAAAGAGTGGTGATAAGGCTAAAATAATGGTGTGGAAGTCTGTTGATTGTCTCTTTGTGTGGCCTGATCCTGGTGGAAAAGACAAGTGTGTACTCTTCCCTTTGAACTACAATGTGATAAAAAACAAAGACTTTTTTCTATGGTCTTGGTTTTAAGTTTGAAGTTGTTTGGAAAAACTAGTTTTATTGTCATTTGTTATATGTCCATGTTGTGTTTGTCTTCTAGTACTCATAAGGGAATTTGATAAAAAAAAGACTTTTTGGGTTCATTTTGGAAACAATGTGAGATAATTAAGTTGTCCTAGATCTTCCATGGCCTTTAGTAGAGTCACTAGGGTATGAGGGGGAGGGCATAAATGAGAGGAAAGAGGTCTTAGGAGAGTGAAGGTGAGCCTGGGCATGAACTGGAGGTAATGACCAGTGGAACCCACGATCTCTTTGCCGAAAGGGAGATTCAGGAGGAGGAGATGGGGAGGTGATGACCCCACCCTATCCTGCTTCTCCTTTCCTTACCCTGAGAGCGCATCCTTTTCTTTTAGAACTCTTTTTCATGGCTTTGGGATACACAAAGGTATAAAGTGATTTTGGAACAGCTTAACTATGTCTAACAGGGGGGAAAAACACACCTAGAACCAAATAAATAACTGTCAATACTATTTAAGTCTGAGTGTTATGTGATTCCCACCTTGTCCTGCTGGAATTCCCTTTTGTCGGAAAGATTTGAGCCTTATTTGTTTGAAATTTGTTGTGTGTAAAAGGAGAATAGGGGCTGATGGTTGTGCTATGTGAACCTGAGTTCATCTATAAGAAACTGAGGGTCAAGTGTGTTACGTGTTCCACTTACTTTGTTGTTGTCCATATGCCTTTGTCTACTTTCTCTAACTTGCTTCATCCATGACTGATGTCTAAGACCTGCCATATTGGTTTAGGCTTATCCCTTATGTGATGTTTGGTTTCTTTGTTTGCCAAAAACTGTGGTCATGCTATAATTTCATTTCTTGCCCTTCTTTTCCTCCCTTTTTGTGCTTTGGGAAAAGGCCTTGGAGTAGTTTAAAATATGTTGAAAGAATGCTTTTAGGAACCAAGAATGTTGTAAGGCTGTCTAGTTGAAGTATATATATGACTTGTCCAGTAAGACCTCCCTCCCTTAAAAAGTTTTCTTTAAGGTCACTTATCTATTAATCAAGGGTCCTATTTTATGTATCAGTTTGTGATGTGTTCAAGTTAACAAAGAAGAATAAGTTTTGAAATATGTTAAATTCTAAATGTGTTATTCTAAAAGTTTTAAACATGGTCATAAGCCTGGGCTATCTGTGAGGCCCTCCCACATCTTTTTTTTTTCTCTTCTGAAAATGTTGTGTTTGTTCTGGACTAGTTTGTGAACAATCTTGAGTTTGACTAGGATAAGATGAATGCCCTCAATTGAACAAGTGTTACCAGATTTGTTTCCTTTGGGTAGTGGTTTTGAACCTTAATAAATAAGTAGGATAGCCTATTTGAACATGGGAATCTAGGACCTCTCTTCCTTCATTCATGAGAAGTCCTGGGCTGAGTGACTGCCTGAAAAGAGACCAGTTGGTGTTTGACTATGAAATCCCTTGAACTTGTCTTGATATACCTGAAGTGTTCCAGTTTACTCCTTCTGTTTATGTGATTGTCTTAACAAGTCCATGGTTTTGAGTGATCATCATCTATGTTCCCTCTAAAGCAGTTGTGTGCATTACCTTTAGTCATGAAACTGAGTTTTCCCCTTATTATTTTTATGCTTGCTTGTTGTCTAGTCTCGCTTAAGGTGTTGTTGCTATTTTGATATAAATGTCTCCCTTTAGAGTATGGCACTTGGCTGCTTGTTTGTGTGTGAGTTTGCTGGAAATATGTTGTTACACCCAAGTTCCATACTCCCTTTTTTCCTCTTGATTGGAGGCACTGGTTGAAGTTAAGCTATGGTAGTTCAAGGTCATCCACGCCTTCTTGGTGTTAGCCATGCCTGGGGTTCTTAGAAGCCCCTTGGAACTTGTGGGACATCAAGAGTATATGGCAAGGACTCAGTCCTCATGCCATTGCAAAATCTCCAACCAAGGCAAATCCATTCAAGGAGAAATGGGGTAAGTATAGAATAATATGGGTACCTTTGCTTGTTTTTATACTATGCATAATTTTATTATTTTAGTGATAAGTTCAGTGTTAATAAACTAACCTGGTCCTTTTTTTTCTCTCCTCCACTTGCATGACCATTTGGGTCAAGACCAGCCTCCTATTGGGCCAAATAGGACATCTATTCAAATTAGGACCGAGTCTGTGAAGAAAATAATAGCGAGGCGCGCAGAAGGCCTAGCCATGGGTGAAAATGGCCAATTAGGGGCTTGGCACGCCCCTAGTCTATCTCTCCTCGTCATTCTTTATATATATTTAATGTATTTGTAAAATTTGTATTAAACTCATATTATAGTGGAACCTTATAGTTTGAACTAGCCGTCTTAGGATAACGGTTCTTATGCTGTTTAGGTGACTTTAGGCCCCCAAGCGAATTTTCAAAACTACAATCAACTCCGATGTTTTTTAGGTGAAGCATAAAACCGATTCCCAAGACTTGTTTTACATAAATAAATACGGATCAGCCTCTTTCAAAACTAAAAATGGCAAAAATGGTTTGGTAGTGACAAAATTCAAATCGGGTATTCAAAAGAAATTTGACAACTCTTTTCCTTGATCTTTTTGAAAAAAGGCAAACTCGTTTCACTTAAGTTCGTTTTAAAGGGGAACTTTGTATAAAGGCCTCAAAAAAACAAGAATTTTGGGGCCCAATGCAAATAGGTGGATTTTGACCCAAAACAGTTTGGTTTATTTGTAACTTGTATAAAATTCAGAAGGCTAAAAGATTTAGGCAAACTCCAAACGTGGTTTTCAAATGAGAGCTAATTAGATTTTGACAAAAACTTGACTTGCATTTTCTTGAAAACTAAAGCAAGACTCGGTCCTTTATTTTTAAAGGTTTTTGGGCCAGGAAAAGGCCATAAAATACGAGTATATACAACCAAGATATACTCTTTTAAACATACAAAAACACTCTTTTATAACATAAAAAAACAATTGTAAAACAAAGTTCTGGATAAGACTGAACGTACCAAAAGCGAAGTGATACGAGACAAAGTATGAGTATAAACATGAATTACTTCTTCCTTTTCATTTATAAAAAACCCCCCAAAAATATATATTCCTCATATAAAGGAAGAAGATTTATATTCGGATATTATGAATCCAAAACTGCGATACCCCATATATAAGGGGTACATATTCAATTTTTTTCAAAAATGATATGCGATTTCCAAAAAAATGACAGTTTTCATTAAACGCGGAAATAAACACAAAATAGACAGTTCAAGCAAATACTCATACTTTGGAATTTGAAGGTCAACCGTATAGTACGGATCCTTAATACTGGGGTGCCTAACACCTTCCCCAGGGGATCGTCAAAACCCTTACCTAGAACTCTGGATTACGAAGGATTTTTCAGTGTATTTGAATAAACCCTTCAAAATCGGTTTTCCTAATTTCCTAAAAATTAGGTAGTGACTCTTTTAAAACAAAGTCCGAAAGAGCACCAATGAGCTCGTAGTATCCTTTTACGCCCTAACCCCGCGTAAAAATTGAACCGTTACAATTACTATACTGAACTGAGACATGGATTCATGAACTATTCATAGGTTTTAGAGTATTACTATACATAAGCATTTTGTGTTCTGTGACTGAGATTCATGGGATGTCAAGCATGAGCATACACTGATTACGTACTAAGTCCACGATATGCGGAATGACAATCATGAACAACTATGAAACTATATCATTAAATAATATAAGTTCTGAACCTTTTTATGAAACTAAGTCATAATCTCTATTTCTAATGTAATTCGTAGTAATTATGAAGGACGAGGCATGGTGAAGATCTATAACATTCCCACACGTAGAGAGTTAGCCTTAGACACCTGTATTTTTTTCTGCCAACAAAATCATAACTTGGATTGCTAGAGAAGGATTTACATTAGAAATCTTATGTTTTTGCTTAAGACTCATTTTAAGAGTCATGAAATTAATGCTAGAATTGATTAAGAATCACAGAAATAATTTTACCTTGATGTGGGAGGTTGAGAGGAGATGAAAACTTATGCTAAGGGTTTTTCCACGAAGTTAGAAAGACTGAAAAATGAATTTTCGTCTTAAATGCTGAATTTATAGGACTGGGTCTGGCTTGCCTGGTGGACGAGCCCAATAACGAGGTGATGCAACGTTTTGAGCTTCACTCGACGAGTCTTCCCCGATTTATCTTACTTAGTCAAAAAATTTATTTTTGTTTTTCACATAACTATGCCTCACCAAGTGAGGCCTATAACGAGATCTTGTCTCACTTTGGAGCTTGCTCCGCAACACTGAAAAATTCTACTCTTCTGATTTAATGGTTCTATACTTTAGTTTAGGAGTACGGAATGTTACAACATTCATCAATTTTTTTTTTCACAAAATCAAACAATGTCAGAACAATATCATATTTGAGATATCATTGACGAGAAGTTTGCTTCAAGCAATAAATAGATTTCTTCATTTTGCACACTAAGTGCTCCTTTCCATTTTCAACGAAATCCTCGTGTTGTTTCATGTACATTTCCTCAGAGAAGTTTTCATTGAGAAAATCTATCTTGACATATATCTGGTGGAGCTCGAGATCAAAAGTGAGTCATCGGTGCTATGATAATTCTGAAAGCATTTTTAGTAGACAGGGGTGAAATTCTCTCATTGTAATTAATTTTTTCTTTCAGAGTAAAATCCTTTGCCATCAATCGGGCCTTAAACCTGTCAATATTCTCTCAACCGTTTTTTGTTTTATTTTATGTACCCATTTACAATTAGTAGGTTTGTTACCTTGAGGCAACTCAACAATGTCCCAAACGCCATTATCATAGATGTGTTCCATTTCATCATTCATGGCGTCTAGGCATTTATCTAATTCATGACTATTAACAACTTGATTATAAGTCACGACCTTACGGGATCCTCAACTTGTCCAATATCATAATCAGCTTCACCAAGACATACTTGATAATCACTAGAAATAACGGACCTCTTATAGCTTTGTGATCTTCGAAGTGAATCTCTGAAACTTCAGAAAGTGGTTCATCAGCTTGAACATTCTCATTTTCTACCGTCATGGGACCAATATCATGTGCATTGCCATTGCTCTCCCTTGGTTGAGAATTACTTCCTTCAGCAAAATCTAACTCCAGAAATTTTGGCCGTGCGAGATTCAACAACTCTAGTACCTTAAGAGGGTCAATAGAACCTATATCTTTGGGAATGGTCTGTACATCCCATGAAATAACAATGAACAGTCCTGGGATCAGTTTTCTTCTGCAGCGGATCAAAGAATTTAATTGTTGCATGACAACCCCAAACCTCAAAATGATTCAGACTTGATTTCCTGCCAGTTCACAATTTAAATGGTATTATAAGAACAACCATACTCGAGACTCGATTCAGAATATAAGCGGTAGTTTTTATGGCTTCACCTTGAAGAAATTCGGGCATATTGGTCCGACTCATCATAGTTCTTTACATGTCCATTAATGTATGATTACGTCTTTCAGCCACACCATTCTGCTCAGGATTTGCAGGCATAGTAACTTGACCGATGATACCATTTTCTTGAAGATACTTGACAAAGGGCCCAAGTGTTGACCAGTTTCAGTATATATCCCATAATATTCACATCCACGGTCAGATATCATAATTTTGATAACTTTTCTCAATTGCTTCTCAACTTCAGCCCGAAAGATCTTGAAAACATCAAGAGAATCGGACTTTTTCTTAATCAAATAAAGATAAAAACAACGATAATGGTCATCAATAAAGGTGATGAAGTATTTGTTGCCACACAGAGTAGTAGAATATGGTCTACTGATATCAGTACGAACTATCTCTAAAAGACCTTAACTTCGAGTTACACCTTATATGCTGGTATTAGTTAACTTACCACGAAGGCAGTTAACACATAATCCGACATCATCATGACTAAGAGACAGAAGAATCGATTTTCACCAATATATCAATGCATTCCTTAGAAATATGACAGAATCGTTCATGCCAAAGTGTTCGAGACTTCTCTTTAATTGAAGACCACTTAGAGTTAGCAGTCTCAATATGAACGTGTAGTTAAGAGTCAGATGCAATTTATATAAATTAGTAACAAAAGGAAAAATACCAACACATTTCGAGTCAACAATATTTCAGCTTTATTATTATCAAAAGTCATAACATAACCAGCCTTGTCCAAAAACTGAATGAAAGTTATATTTTTTCCAAAATATGAAAGATAAAACACATTATTAAAAAAAACTGAAATTCACTATCTAGCTCCAAGTGGAATGTCGCAACAGCCACAACGTCAAAGAAAAATGCTTTCACCAACTCTAACTTTTGCTTCCTTTAGACTTGGCTTCCTTTGATCTCTAACCCCATGCAAAAAATTTTTTTGCTATGAATAGAAGAACCACTATCTAATAATCAAGAATCTTTTGGTGCATCAGTTAAATTAGGTTCCTAGCAAACATATGCAAACTCCCTTTGATCAACCTTTTGTTTCTCTTTGTAAGCCTTGAACTTGAAGCAATCTGCGATCTTGTGACCTTTCTTGTCACAAAAATGACATTTCATATCAGTACCTTTTTTTTTTATTTCCATTGCCATTAGTTTGTCTAGTTTTACCATTCCTTTTGAATATCAGAGTTTTCTTAGGGCACTTGTCAATTTTTGTTTCCCTTGAACTTGTTAGCAAAAAATTTGGCTTGAGACCATGTTTGCGGATTCTACCTTTCATTAGTAGACACCACTTTTTCTCTTTTCGCTTTTGCTTCCTTGGCATCACATTTAGTAATAAGCTCATTAATAGTCCACGGTTGGATGCTTGTATTATAAGCGGTCATCATCTGACTAAATTATGACAAAAGCTATGACAGAAATTCTTGAACAATAAAACTATAAAGAAGAGACCATTCTCAAAATAAATTGACGGACTCCCACTATTTCATCATAACTTAAATTCCTTAGCTTACCATCAATCTTAAGGCTTCAGCATTATCAGAAACTCGAAAACGCTCACCCACAGCCTAGAAAAATTTCTTGGCGCTGGCATGTCCTATTTTTTCCGATTCGCATTTGCACTTGCCTCATTTAAAAAAGGAAAGTGTCCCGGGGAACTACGGTTGTCAATCATACCGGGAAAAGGAAAAAAATATACTTCTACGTAATGGTACTCTAAATTGACTTATTTTTAGAGTCGCCACCTAATTTTTAGGAAATTAGGAAAAATCGAGTCGAAAAGGGTTCATTTAAAACAATTATGTTATGATTATTTTAAAAGAAACCTAATTTACACAGAGTCTAGGTAAGGGTTCTGGTGATCCCCCGAGAAAGGTGTTAGGCACCCCGGTATTAAGGATCCTCTCAATTGCGGTTTACCTACGGGTTCTAACAATATGTTCATATAGATATAAACTGGTTTGTGATAGAAAATATTTTTTGTTTAATATTTTCGCAAATAAATATTAGTCATTTATGCAAAAATAACGCATTTCAAGAATCAAAAGTGATAGACTTTTGCCCAACATTGGGCGTTTGGGGTGTCGGACTAGAACACTTAGGCTAATAACCGAAGGCTCTTAGACTAAGTAGGACCCTACGTAAGTCCACCCAAAATGGTTTTTGAAAAAAGTGTTTTAAGTATAGGAAATAGTTTTATACGAAAAATAGTTTTTGTATATAATGGTAATCATATATAAATCATAATTATACCAAGTTATTTGTACTGAGTTATTTATACCTAAGTTATTCCAATTTTTAATCCCAACTTTTATCCCATTTTATCTGTTTTATACAAGTTCTTATACAAGTCTAAGAATATCGAAATCAGTCCAACACTTTCAAAACGGTCCATATCAGTTAGAATCCTTGAAATTTTTAAAATGTCAGTTTCAGTCACAAGGTTTCATAAATTGAGCAGATTTGGTCCTTTGAAGTCCAAACGGTCCGTTTTCCCATTTTATACCATACTCAGGTTAATTAGTCTATGAAAATTGTTTTGGGCAACTCTAATGAGCGGTTTAATCATATGGGTTCCAATATGAAATTTAAAATGCATGTAATGGTAACATAACGCATGAATTGCAAAGTTTAAGGGGGTTGGGCCTACTAAGCCCAACAGAAAAAATGTTTATCAAAATTCTAAGTTCATTCCCAATCCCGCTCCAAATGCTTTGCTCGTCCATGATTCGTGTTTGACTCAATCTATACTCATTGGTGGGCCTCATGGAAACCCACCAATGGGTTTTGAGAGGTATGAAATGCAAAGGGTATGTTTAACATTAGTATACATCCACTAATTAAGCTAAGTACAAAAATAAAGAGGTATAACAATTATTAAAAAGCAAAAAATGAATTACAATTTATTGGGCCTAGTCCACTAAATGATCCACGACGTCAAATAATCAAAATGGCCCAGATGTGGAATAGGCCCAAAAATAATAGCAGTGACAAGTCAAGTATGGAAACGCAAGTGACAGACCCACACAATAAGCCCAGTCCCTTCTCTTCTAAAAAGCTTTTCTAAGTGTTAAGGGGTGTTGTTCATAATATGCTACTGGTATACTCCCCGTTTTTCTTAAATTTTTCTAAGTGTCAAAAGGTGATATACAGGATTACGGGTGTCAAATGGGCGGGTTGGGCTGAAATTGGCCCAATCAAAATGGGTTGAGGTGATAAATGGATTGGGCTAGCATTGGCCCAAAAATTACTTGGGCTGAATTGGGCTAAAAATGGGCTAGGTCATGACCCGCCCAACTTGACCCAATTTGTTTGAAGGTCTATTTTCTAGAAAAACATTTTTCGCAAAAAATATTTTCGTGAAATTTTTTTTTGAGGAAAACATTTTCCATGGTAAATATTTTCGAGAAAAACATTTTTCGCGAAAACTATTTCCCTTCATATTAAACATAATTTCGTGAAAAAATATTTCCCTTCATATTAAACATACCACAAACTTATAAGATACATGATTCAAAAAAAGTGTATACATAAAAAATAAAAAAAAATAAAAAAATAAAAAAAAAAGTAAATCTCAAGCAATAAACTCAAATTTAAGTAAATCTTAAAAATGAGCTAGAATTGAGCTAAGTTGGAGATCACTTTAAAATGAACTATGTTGGGTTGGGCTAAAATCAGCCCAATATGAAATTATCTTGAGCCCAACCCATAAAATTTTGGGCGGGTTGGGCGGACCATCACCTTTTGGGCCAAATTTGACACCCCTATACAGGATTTACCACTACTATACTAGTAATTTTTCTCAGATTTGTTTTTTCTAAGCATCTAGAATATGGTATACCTGATATACCATTGATATACCATCGAAGAGCAAAACTCCTTAAAGGGCATCCCCTCCAGATATACCAGATATATGATTGCTTTATATTTTATTAGCCCTTAGACTACCATACTCAAGCTAAAAAAAACTTCAAAGCCTTTAGGAAAGATTCTGCCTCTCTTCTAAAACCAAATTCTTAACTTCAGTCAAAGCTAACAAGAAGAACTCTACAGCATACAACCCCACTGCCAAATCTTGACACACATGAAGCAAGGAGGCCACAGAAAAGATTCAACTAGCCCTCAAAAGCAAAGAAAATCAAGTAGCATTTAGGTAGTATGAAGGTTTTGATAATGCAAAGCTTCTCATATATCATAATTCAGCAAACAACAATGGCATTGCAGACATAGGGTTAAGAGTGAAGTAGAAAAAGACCAGACAAGACCTCAATAATCCTACTCCAAATACTAGTTTCAAATTTCTTTTGAGGAAATCAAGGATTAATAGGGTAATGAAGGACCTAGCCAGGAGTTTTCATTTTTTAAACCAAGAAGAAAACTGAACCAAATACTTGGAAAACCACCTTGAAAACCATTTACCACTTACAAAGGCAAATTTAAAGCCCAAAGTCAATTATATAGCTATTTTACTTGAACAAGTTCAGATTTTAAACAAATTTAAGGTGCAGATTCCTAATACTTCCTAAGTCCCTATTATCCTTATTCATACTCAATCATTGAGTCACGCTGATCACAACCAGTCCCCATATCATCTCAGCATATAAGCAGTCACATAGGAAACATTGCAGAACTTAAAATGACAACTTGACTTAGTTAATTTTATAGAATCAAACACAGGAATCCAAACTCAAAGATGAGGTCAAATAAGGTTTTAATCAAGGAATAAGGAATGAACTCAAAGATGAGGTCAAATAAGGTATTAATCAAGGAATAAGGGATGATCAGAACAGAATCAGTAGGTTTTCAAAAAGAGAGCATGAAGTCATCCTAGGTGTAGTCCTCATATTGTATAGATTTGGGTCATAAGCAGGTAAACAAGGGTGGAAGTCATATATATAAGCCTCAAGACCTTACCAACAATCCATTCAGTCCTATACAAACAAGCAGTTGCTATCTCTGTCCCTTTAAAGCAGTTTTGAATTCAACTTAGCATTGCATTAGATGTCACAATATTTCACAAAATTAGGCAGTTTAGATAGGACTAATTCTGTTACACCTCCTACTTTTATAGCATGAGTATGCCATTTACTTCACCATATTAATAGAGTATCATAGACGTTCCATGAAGTTTTGGAAGGCACAAGCCATGGGAAGAACGTAATAGTGAAGTAAATGATACATTACGATCTCGTAAGTCGTAATCAGAAAGGACAACCTTGGAACCAAAGGAAATGACTATTATCAAGTATTATCAATGATAAATATCATGTATGGAGAGTTTCGGAAGATTCCAGGACCAAGTAAAGCAAACAAAATAAGTTGGTCGAAAATTTGGAAAACAAAAGTTGGCAGAATTCTGGACAAAATTTTGAGTCAACTTTGGAGGGGTATATCTCCAGGTATATAAGGATTTTTGTCACGACCCGACTCGGGGCCGTGACGAGCGCCCGGTGCTAGCCCACCCGAGCACCCTCTTAGCTTACTCTTATACTTACATCTAGGTGAGCCGCATAGTTATACATACATTTCCATTCATTCGTCAACTAGTCCCAATTGGACAACAGTACATTTATATCACCATAGGCATCTATGCCACATCAATGTACGTGGCCAACGTGGCCGACAAAATGATATACAAAACATAGGCCGACAAGGCCGGACCTATCTAACCATATACACATGACTACGAGCCTCTAGGAAGAGTATGACACATCACATGAGCGGGACAGGACCCCGCTATGCCCATAATTATATACACAAAAGAATAAGTACCCAAAATCTATGGCTCTGAAGGAAATGGAGCTCCGCTATGTAATCTCTGAATAAGCAGTTATGGATCAAGTCTGTCTCCCTGTGTACCTGCGGGCATGACGCAGCGTCCACAAACAAAAGGACGTCAGTACGAAGAATGTACTGAGTATGTAAAGCATGATTAACATCAATATAGAATCATCATAGACAATATATGAAGTGGCATAGGAGGGAAGACAATAATATCATCATTATGGCACTTACCTGCCTTTCATAGGGACTTTCCATTTCTCATGCGTATTTCATAATAGTGCTCGTATTCGTATACATGCCCCTATTCGCATTCATATACATAGTATTTTCACATTCATATTCATATTATATACATAGACATACACTTATATACATACATAGCGTACCCGACCATAAGGTTCGGTGTTTCATACATACTTGGCCAACCAAGGCTCAATGTTATTTCTACCTGGCCCTACCAAGGCTTCAGGGTTATCCGTACCATCTGCAGATGTGTGCACGCGTTACGTAATCATATACATACATATATATATACATCCATATACATATATTCTACCCGGCATTATAAGCTCGGGGTGTCATTATAGCCCTTCATAGGCACATGTGAATATAATAGCCCGTAGGCACCTTTAGCATCATTATTATTATCATCGTCATCACTATCATCATCATTTTCGCTACATCTCTATCTTATGCTTACTCGTCAATGGGGTGCGTAGTACATTCGTAGCACGTATCGAGGGTCGTGAGCTTATGAGCTCGGAGTGTCAATCACTTGAATACAACATACTCATATAGAGGATTTAAGAGTTTGGCCAAGGAACCATGCCTTATGAAAGAAGGGTTAGCCTTACATACCTTTTCGTCGGACTATTCTACACTTGCACGCTTCCTTCCAATGCTAGCGTCTATACCTTCATTAATATCGTAACAATGGCCATTAGTCATTCACGTTATCTACATTATTTAGATTCCTTAATTTGCCTCTAATTCGCCCATACTCATGGTCATAACATCCAACTTCGTTCATTCGTCTAAAGTGTATAGTTCATGATCTTAGTACCATTTATAATGCATTCATATCACAACACAACAACATTCATGATTCAATTCAAACTATTCCTCAAAATGTCACTATTCATCATTCATGACCTACTTGACCATATTTTCTACAATCCATGTATTTCAACTCTTCAATACCTTAAACATCATGTAAAAATCATGAATCTTACCTTAGAAGTTGTAGGAACAAGCTTTGGTTAATAATACTCCACTTTGAGCAAAACACTAGTTTTTCTCCATTTTGCATTTCTTGACTTGAATGGTATTTAATGGCTTGCTTACACTTGATTCACTTGTTTATGTTGTTGGTGGCTTATAGTCCTTGAACACTTATGAAATAAATATAGAGAGATGATTCTAGAGAGAAGTGGTGTAGTGTAGAAATGAAATAAAACAAGTCTTGGTCCTTATATTTAATGAACTGAAAATTTGTGCTGGGGTGAACAGTGGTCGTCCATGGAGGTTTACGGTCCGTATTTCAGTTTACGGACCGTCCCTCGTGGTCGTCTTTAACCTTAAGCAGCGCCAGAAACTTTAGGCTGCATGCATGGTGATTTACGACCATGGTTTACGGGCCGTAAATCACTTTACGGTCCGTCCTCCTGGTCGTATTTTACCATTTCTCCACTAGGCAGAAAGTCGAAGCCTTGCATTGCAGTTTACGACCTTCCAATTTACGGACCGTATACCAATTTACGGTCCGTATTTTGCACTTTACGACCACTGGGCAGTTTTGCCAACTTTCAACTTTTCAAATTTCTCGACTTTTCATTCTAATCATTCTCGTCCATTTACACACATTGCTCATGAAACATTATACACTCGCACTCCTCGCACACATCACTAGTTCGTTCACTTACGTATCAACGGGAAATTTTTCGAGGTGTAACAATTTTTAAGGTGTTTCAAAAGCCTAAAATGAAGTTCTTCGAGTCTAGTTTCCAATGCAACAAACCGCTCGTCAATGCGATATCGGAGCAGGGATTTATGGACGTTACAAGTTAGGTGGACGAAGCAGAAAATGCTGCTACAGTACCCGAGTTCTACGGTAACCCGGCCCACACACACCTATAAATACCCCTCTAACCCATTAATTTTCATCAATTTTCACCATTTTCTCATCCTCCCCACTTCTAAAGAGTTCTATGATTCTCCACAACTTTCCATAACTTTCTATAATTTTTCCTAATCCTTTATAATACTCCATAACCCTACATAATCTTCCATAACCTTTCCATATCATCAAGAGAGAATATCAACATCAAAATCTCAAAGAAAATTTATGGAAGATAATTGTTCTTGTTTCTCTTCAAGGTGGTGATGAACTTAATCTTGGAAAGGGGTGAATGAAGTGAAGCTCTTCCACTATAAGGTATGTTTTTCCTATTATTCACATGATTAAGATGATGTAAAGGTTTAAAAATTCTTAGAAAGGAAAGAATCATAGAAGAAAAATCATAAAGAGTTGAATTGAAGTTGATGGCCATGAGGTGAGTTTGAAAGAGAATTTTGGATTAATTTGAGACTAAATTGAATATAATTCTTTGATTATGGTATTATGGATGTTGTTATGGTTGGTTTGCAAATGGGAGAAACATTGTGTGGGATGTTTTGTGGAATATATTGATATTGATATTGTTGTTGATGTTGTTGATATTGTTTGGAGTTGTTTTGGTATTTGGAGGAGGTAAAGAATATAGGGGAGATGCTGCCCGAATTTCGGCAGATACTAAAAAGATTTCATTTGAATGCTTGAGACAAGTGTATGATATTGAGCCTAATGATAACGTGGATGGTTTATGTGTAGAGTTGCGAGCTTGGAAGAATAAACGTTGAACGGCTAAGGCGATCGAAAGGTATGTTAAGGATAAATCCTTTCTTTCTAAAGGCATGGTTGTTTTGTTATAAACCCTTGTGCCATATCCATAATATCCTTGCTTCCACAAATGCTAGAATTCTATGGATCTCATGATCCTTATGATATTATTGAGCTTATTCATGATCTTGAGACTATTCTTTGTGATTGATCTCACCTCATAATACTTGTTCTTTCGATGTGAGATATAGCGATGACGATTTTATTTCTAATGCTATCTAAGTTCATGATTCTCGAGACTCCCATGACATCGTCGACTTCACCTTAAGATAGTTGATCTTCTAAGGAAGGATATAGTGATAATGATAATGCTAATGATGATGTTGATTTTATTTATGTATTTCTATGTATATGTATGTATGTATGTATGCCTTGCACTCCCACTAATCAGTTGGGTATAACAACGAGTCCCGAAAGGGCCGTGTACGGATAACAACGAGTCCCAAAAGAGCCGTGTACGGATAACAACGAGTCCCGAAAGGTCCGTGTACGGATGACACCGAGTCCCGAAAGGGCTGGGTACGAATGACACCGAGTCCCAAAAGGGTCGGGTAGGGATGACACCGAGTCAGATAAGGGCCGGGTATGGATATGACAAATGTATGTATAGTAAGTGTATGTGAATGCATATGTATGTATGTTGTGTATGGATGTGTATGAAATGTTTTTTTTCCTGTAGACGAGTAGTTTACATGACAGAGATCTTGAGAAGAGTATGTGGTATAATTACGTACTTTATCTTATGTTATCTTCATTCTGATATCATACTCCTATTCATGCCTTACATACTCAGCACATTGCTCATACTGACGTCCCTTCTTGTGGACGCTGCGTTCATGCCCGCAGGTGTAGATAGACGAGACGAGGATCTTTCATCGTAGGCTGCCTTCAGGTACTGGTCTTGAGTGGTGGCTCCATTTCTTCCCGGAGCATTGCCGAGTCTGAGTCTATATATATATATATATATATATATGAATTGTGTTAAGGGTACGTCGGGGGCCCTGTTCTGACTTGTATACCTCACTCATGTTCATAGAGGCTTTGCAGACAGTTTTTGTGTACAGCCTAGTCATTGTGTGACAGTAGTAATGTCGGAATCATGGGTATATTGTACATATACTTATGCATGATATTATGTTCATATTTAGCCTCTTGATCTTATTGTTGCCATTCGGGACATAGAGGATGTGAGTTGTAAGTTGGTTCGCTCGGTTTTTGCAAGGTGTCGGGTGCCAATCACGCCTTACCTTAGGGTGGGGTGTGACAAATTCTCAGTAGCTTAGGGTGATTCAGCAATGAAACTATGGACATGTTGCAGTATCTTCCAAACAGACAGCAAGAATGATGCACAAAAATGGTTTAGTGTTCAAAAAGAGTGATCAAGAGAGGTTCATGTTGCTTCTCCTAAGTCATAAAATGATGTATTCAGAAATAGGATATGCCAACAAAATGTAAAGAGCAGAAGTGTTCAAGGTCTAGAATCAGATTTGGAGAAAAAGGACAGAAAATGTCTAAGTCACTACTGTTCCTGATTTCAAACCTCTTCCCTTTTAAAAAAAAGAAAAGAAATAAACTCTGAGTTTCCTTGTATAACTAACTCCTAATGATCTAACAGTCAATGGGGTATTCAAGATCCACTTAATGAAAAAATAGATTCATAAAGCTTTCTTCACAACAAACCAAACATCAAGACAAAGCTAAAAGGGACTAATCATAATAAGCTCAACAAAGAAGACAAATCATGCTAAGATCACAAAACACACACAACAAACCCCAAAGACCTTAGCCTAGGCCATTGATTTTCAAATTTGGACAAATGACAAGTTCCCTTATCCCTTTGTCATTTAATCCCTGCACTGCCCTGAAGCTAATGAGTAAATACACACACATAGCCAAGCAGGGCCCAGACTTGTTCCAAAACAAACATGACAAAATTATAAATTCCTGAATTTCTAAAGAAGAAACAGATTCTTAGTTTTTTAGAGGATTCTAGTTTCACTTAACAGCTTCAGACTCTGCAAAGAACAAGTTAAGAGGTCCATTTTATACTCTCCTAAGACTAAACAGGTTTTAGAGATGACAAAATGTACACCCATACAGCCCATTGATCACATAAACCAATGAATCCCTTTATTACAGGTTTAAAGGTCACTTAGTCAAGAAAAAGAAGATGATGAAAGTCTGAAGTTCAGGCTTCAAAAAAATCACGTGATGCTATAGTTTTCTGATCTTTAAAAGACTATTTTTTGCAAGTTTTGAGAAGTTTTAGCCTTTACAGAATAGGAGAGGTAAAGTCAGCACAGGTAAGAATGAAGCTAACACAGATTCAAGAGCCTCTAAGCTCAACTGGTGGGTTGTAAAGAAACAAGCCAATGCATCTCAGGTTTAAGAGACCATCTTAGTTCACAATTAATCTAAGGCAGCCATACAAGATCATAACATAGCTCAGACCCCCTAAAATCTCATGGAAGTGCACTAATTCATTCAAGTGAAAACACAGATCTGAACTTCATTTTCTCTTCCTTTTCTTTAGAAATCAAAAGTTTTCACTCAAAGGGTGTTCAACCCCTTTTTAAAACTAATTTGCAGATAGTGAGCACGTAGACAACACCAAGGCAAGTCCCCAAATTCTTTTCTCTCTTTTCTTTATATTTTTTTTTTTTTTTGAAGACTAACACAATAGAACTTGCAATAGGCCAAACTAAACAAGACACATATGAATATTTTGGGCCATTATTCATCTTGGTTTTTTACCTTAAAACCTCTTTCACATCTTAAACAAAATTCAGATTTGTAATCTCATGTAAACTATCACAAACAAGGAAAACAAACTAGATTATTTTCTGACTCAGTTTTAGAAACATCATGCCCTTTAGATAACAACAAGACACTACTATTAAATACCTTAGAAACTCAGAACCAAACTTGCACACCTCAGCACAAAAGGAAAATCCAATGAAACAGTAACCATGGACACAGAAGATCCCCTTTCAATCAAGCAAGCATTTTAAGACTACAAAAACACTTATTGAAGATGGTAAAATGCATCTACACCACTATATTGTCACATCCCACATATCAAGAAAGTTTCACAAGTCAAATAACCTATCATGATTCATCAACATAAATAACAATACAAAACAAAAAAATGACAGAATGGAATAGGTAAAATTGAAGTATTACCTTTTTGTAGGGCAACCTAAGGATCAAAATGGGGATTGAATCTCCAAACTTCAAACACAAACAACCAAAGCACCCTTAACAGCTTTCAAAACCTTTTGGTTCTTCGAAAATATTAATCTTTCTATCAAAAGAAATTTTTCAGAACCCCCTTTCCTTCACGAATACTAGCTATTTATTGGACAATAAGTGAGAACAAAAAATAGAAAGTTCTAGGTGCCCTCCCTTCAACAGATTTTCCCCCTATTTTTCGAAAACAATTTCAAAATCCTATAACAACTCAGCAAATTTTCTCAGACATCTCACAAATTGTACTATTCCCCCAATCATAGAACAACACATATCATCAAATATAATGTCACACCCTAACCTTGCTAGGGTGTGATGGGCACCCGACCCCATATTCGGAGCCGAGCGAACCCGCTGACTCTTATTACACACATAATCGCTTGGACTCCTAGCTCAGATAAAACGAAATACATAATAAGAGCTTTATGAAACATTCTTTCCGTCGTTCTCAGGTTAAACAAAATCTGTAATCATATGGAATTTATAACACAACGCAAAATGACACATCAGCTGATGGAGCCGCTTACAAGACTGACATTCTATACCCACGACTCTGTCTGCAAAGTCTCTAACATCAATAAGGAATCATAGCATATGTACTCAGACTCGGCAACACTCCGGAAGGAAATGGAGCTCGCCAATCTCGCTGGAACATCCTCTAGAAATGTCTTCTACTCATCTGGGTGTACCTGCGTGGCATGAAACGCAGCCCCCGAAGAAAGGGGGTCAGTACGGAATATGTACTGAGTATGTAAGGCATGGAATACAGAAAACAGAACCATAATCGAAACAAGCAGTACAAAAAGTAAGTACATTATTCAGAATACCAAAATGCTTATTTTTCAAAACGCAAATCGTATATGCCGATGTCATATGTCAGAAGAAGTACAGAAAGTAAGTAAATCATCCAGAATATCAAAATGCTTGTTTTCCAGACACAAATCATGTATGCCGACATCATATATCATATATGCATATAACAGATCCCGGCCCTCTAGGGAGAGACGCGGTGAATAGGATCATCACATGCCATCCTGGCCGCCATCCCATATCATCATATCATCGTATACAGATACACATATAACAGATCCCGGCTCTCCAATGAGGGACGCGGTGAACAATGCAGAGGAAGACGCACGATAACATATCCTGGCCCGGGCTCAGTGAAGGACATATTGAGGCATCCACGAGCAGAGTAGTGAGAAACCATATGCACATAAATCATTTTTTAAGAATCAATAGATAAGTACACTGATCGACACTTGAGGGGTCATAAACACGTTTCAAGTCAATCCGAGTTGGCATAAGAAAGTTATGGACATTTTAGTACAGAAACCTCTACGAACGTTTCAGAAGCTATCTTTGGAAAATCAGAGCAATGGTCATATCAAATACCTTTCAAATATCGCTATGGATCAAATCAAAATAGAACTTTTGGAACCACACACACATATCAATGCATAGCAAAACAGTTTTCGGAAGTCAAGAACATTAGCCATCCTAGTGGCTCTAAGAATAGAAGTTTTCTTTGAAATCATACATATACTTTGTCTGTTTGTTTCACAAGGATCATGCCAAAGAAAGAAAGGGTAAGCCTTACATACCTGCTCCACGTCCTATTAGCTACGCTTAATTGTCCAAGCTCGCTATCGCTAGTCTACATTCAAGAAGATTTACACAATCATTAAATACATCGTCACACACTTGTCTTAGTTTTTCAAATAAACTCATTTATAATCTGCCGAAATTTCGGCAGCATTTCCCCTGTAAATACAACCATCCCCGAGAATCCAACTCGGCCAAATCATCAATCAACAATCCGATAATTCAACTCGGCCAATTTATCAACAACAATACCAACAATCATACTAACAACTTCAACAATCAATCCAAAACATATTCTAACATTAACAACCCTTGTCACACAATTCCACGGCATTTCATTTATATTCAATTCAATCACATATAGTCAAGCTAACACCAATGATCTCACATTCAAGTATTAATCCGAAATCATTCTAACATGATTCAAGAACACTTCAAACAATTCACACAATATTCAAAACAACCCAACCAACATACCACTTCACCCGAAACCTTCCAAATTCAACAAGAACAATAACAACACATTTCCTTTCCTTCCAAATTCATAAACTACACCAACAATCTACACATTAACAACTCCATTCTCATAATTATAAGAAACCATACTAAGGTCACATTAACTTCTTCAACAATCCTTCAACAATTACAACTTCATTTCAAGCCATCAAATCTTCATTTTTATTATGGAATCCACAACAACAACAATCAAAATACTAAATAAACTCAATTCATCACATCCTACCAACATCACTCCTATTCGGCCACACCACACACATACATCCATATTTCATGAATTTCACCCATTTCTACATACTACAACATTCACAAATCATCCATAACACATGAAAGGAAAGATTAAACCTTACCTTTATCCTTTGATTCCTTCACTCGGCTAGGGTTCATAACTTGCCCAATGGATGCTTTGCTTGCTCCAACAACCACTCCATGTTAAAGAGGACCTTCCAATTGGTTGGATTGCTAGAAGAGAATAATTTTTCTTGATCAATTCCATGGACACAATTTTTTGGAACCATGGCCGAATGGCCCTTATTTTTTTTTTCTCCAAGTTTTCTTCTTGAAGTTTCATGAATAATTTGTCTTGCTTGTAAGCTCTTATATATATATATATATATATATATAGTCCACACAAGGGTGGCCACATGTCCCCACCCTTGGCTTGAGTCAATTGGCCAAGACTTGGAGTGGGGCCACACCCACACACCACACGGCCAACATGGCCCTTTCAAGAACCTTCTTGAATATTTTGTGAAATTCCCATTTTTCCCCTAGCCTTCCACAATATTACCCTGAACCTCCTTGTGAATTTCCTTAGCCTTTCTCAATATTTCCATACTAATAAACAACTTGTATATTAAAATAATTTCTGGAAAATAGTCTTGCCCTTAACTGACCACGACTACCTTGAAATATCCGGATGTACAAAATACGGGATATAACATATAACCAAATTTGTCCTTAAAATTCAAATAAAATCAAATAAATCAGCAAAATTCTAAGATAGTACGCATAGTCACAAATAAAACAAAAGAACCAGTACATATAACGTATACATTATACAAATAGGATAGAAATCCTAAAATAGTACCCCAATTACTCAAATATTTTGGGAAATTGCCCTATGTCCCTTGTTTATGGTACGAGGCAAGCAAGTTGGCTAGGAAATCTTGGTTCCGCCCATCAGGGGCGGACCTACAAGGGTGCAAGGGGTGTCAATTGAACCCCCTTCTTCGAAAAATTGCACTATATATATACAGTCTATTTTTTTATTCATGTATAAATATTAATTTTGCATCCCCTTAACATAATGGACAATTCAGCTCAGCGGCTGAGGCGCCTCCTATTGAGCCCGTGGTTGCGGGTTCGATTCTAGGCAACGACTCTTTTTTAACCTTTTTCATCCAATCCTTTTTTTTTAATTTAATAGAAACGACGTCGTGCTAGACTATTGGACTATGTTTATTATTATTATTTAAAAAAAGGTGATCCATTTGGGATAAAACAATCCCTAATTTCAAAAGGTCAGACGTCATAGCTTTCTTATTTATCAACTCACGTTGGCTGCTCACTGCTAGCTGCTGCCTTTTTGTTTCAAGGTCCTTTGTTCTAGTTATCTTCTCCGCCCCTGCTCTGTCATCTTCTTCGACCTTCGTTTTTATGATGGCTTCCAGTTCCAAGGTTTTTTTTTGTTTGTTTTTTCTCTTATTTTTCAATTTTCACCATACTCAAAATCACAAAAAACCCATTATTATTTTTTGTTAGTTGTTAATCAACCCATTTTGTGAAATGGGTAGCTGACCCATTTTCCATCCATGAACCCTAAGCCTTAATTGTTTTAATTCTTAAATGTTGTTTGTTTGCAAAATTGGTTTTCTAGATATTTATTTTTAGCTGATAAAAGAATCAAAGTGTAGAATTTTATTTAGTAATCAATTCCTTTTTATGTGTGCTGGATTGTGATTAAGTTGTTTTCTTATTATAATTCAGTCTCAAAAGTCAGTGAAGAATTATTTTACCAAAGTTCCAAAATCATGTTTGGACTCTCATGATCAACCTAATCCAGAAGAAAATGTCAACCACTCAGAAGTACCATTGTTTTCTTCTCAGAAATTTGATTTGAATTCTTTAAAGCATGATCCGGGTGAAAGAACTAAAATCTTGGACTTTCATCCAAATCATTATGATGTTATTCGAAGAGAATACCTTAGGAGAGGTACTTGTCAACCTCGTCTTAAAGAGTATCCTAAAACAAACGTTTCTAGATACATGCGTCGTTTTAATCCTCAGTGGTTTAGTGAATATTCTAATTGGTTGGAATATAGTGAAAGTAAAGATACAGTCTTTTGTTTGAATTTCTATCTATTTAAAGACGATAATATTCATCAAGGTGGGGGTGATGTATTTTCGACCATAGGGTTTAAGATTTGGCAAAAAAAGAAGAGTCTTAAAAAACATGTTGGTGGCAGAAATAACATTCATAATCAGGCAAGAAAGAATTGTGAAGATCTAGAGCGACAAGAACAATCTATTGAATCTTCACTTGTGATGCAAGATACTCATTTTAAGCATGAGTATCGGCTCTGCTTAACTGCTTCAGTTGATGTTGTAAGGCTTCTTTTGAATCAGGGATTGGCATTTCGGGGTCATGATGAATCTAAATCATCACTTAGTAGAGGTTGTTTTCTTGAAATTCTTTCATGGTATTCTGAAAGGTGTGATAACATTAAAGATTTTGTATTGAAACATGCTCCAAAAAATTATCTGATGACTTCTCCAATGATTCAAAAAGAAATTGTGACTGCGTGCAAAATTGAAACAATTAAGGCTATCATAGAAGAATTAAATGGTGATTACTTTGCCTTGTTGGTTGATGAAGCTTTTGATGTGTCGCGCAAGGAGCAAATGGCCATTGTTTTACGATATGTTGGTAGAATGGGATTTGTGATGGAGCGACTTATTGACATTATTCATGTTCAAGATACTTGTGCATCATCTCTAAAAGAAGCAATTGTTAATTTACTTGCTCAACATTCCTTGAGTCTTTCTTATGTACGTGGACAATGTTACGATGGGGCAAGTAATATGCAAGGTAGAATCAATGGCCTTAAAATGTTGATTAGGCAAGAAAGTAGATCGGCTCATTTTGTTCATTGCTATGCTTATCAACTTCAACTAAGTCTTGTTGCGGTTTCTAAAAAGTGTGTTGAAGTGGGGGAGCTTGTACTATTGGTTTCGAGTATTTTGAATATGTTGGGAGCTTCTTTTAAACGCATGGATGAATATCAAGACTCTCAAAAGAAAAGAATTCAAGGGGCATTAGATATGGGTGGACTTGAAACTGGTAGGGGCTTGCATCAAGAATTTGGTCTTACTAGAGCTTGTGATACCCGTTGGGGATCCCACTACAAATCTTTTAGTAACTTTATTCTTATGTTTGGTTCAATTGTTGATGTACTTGATGATATTGTTGTTGATTCACATTGTCCAGATGAAAGTGTCAAGGCAATGGGATTTCTCAGAGCATGTCAAACATTTGATGTTGTGTTCATATTGCATTTGATGAGAGATATTTTAGCAATCATAGATGAGCTTAACAAATGCTTACAAAAAAAGGAGCAAGATATCGCAAATGCCATGCTACTTTTTCAAGTAGCAAAGAAAAGGTTGCAAAAGTTAAGAGAGGAAGAATGGGGTTTGCTTATTGATAAAGTATCTAAATTTTGTATCAAATTTTGGTACCTAATTTAGATGAGCCGTACTTCACCTCTTTGAGATCACGACGTAAACTTGCTGGTTGTACTATCTCACACCATTATTACATTGAAGAGTTTTGCAAAGTTATTGATTGGCAAATTTAAGAGCTTTCTTATCGTTTTGACGAAGTAACGACTGATATTGCATGTTTAAATCCAATCGACTCATTTTCTAGTTTTGATCTCAGGAAAATAATGAGAATGGATGAACATTATCCTGATGACTTTGATGAATTTAGTATGGGGGCTCTTGAAAATCAACTTGCGAGAAACATTATTGATGTTCGTGATCTTAATGAAAGGTTCTCCGATCTAAAAGGACTTTGTGATCTTTCAAAAAGATTAGTTCAGACAAAGAAGCATTCAAATTATCCTCTTGTATTCCGCTTAGTGAAACTTGCCTTGCTTTGTCCAGTTGTCATTGCATCCGTTGAAAGAGCTTTTTCGGCAATGAAGTTTATCAAGAATGACTTTCGGAGTCGAATGAATGAGGGTTATTTTGGTGGTTGCTTGGTGCCTTATGTAGAAAAAGATGTGTTTAATAGGATTCCTAATGATGTTATTATAAAAACATTTCAAGAAATGAAACATCGTCGTGTACAGTTGTAGTAATATACTTGCACTTGCACTTTCAATATAGAATTGTGTTTGTTTTGATTTCTTTGTGTGTTTATTTTTTAATTTTCTTAAACCCCCTTATAAAATGTTCTGGCTCCGCCCATGGCAACCTCGTACTCAAGGAATCTGAGTAACATCCCTTTAAATCGATCCTATTCGAACCCAAATGTTTACCAAAATCACGAAATTGAACCTGGGATGATGATAAGATGAGACGAAGGGTAAAAAACCCTCAAAAATCCGGCCAAAAATGGCCGTGAAATAGCCATGGAGGCGGAACCCTAGGGACGCCTCAAATCGCCTAACAGAGAAAGGAGAGGATCGAGCTAGGGAAAATGGAAACATGGGGGTGGAATTTTGTTTTTACAAACTTCCACTTCCCCCTTTTTTTTAAACAAATGCCCCCCAATACTTTTTTTAAAAGGTTAATTTAAAACCCACTTTTTAATTTAAACCAACTAATAACTAAATAATATAATAATCATATAACTAAATAAAAATAGTTTTTTAGGCTAATTTAAAACTCGCAAACTTAGAAAATTAGCTTCAAAACGAGCCTAATATCGATATAGTTCTGGATAATTTTTAAGAATGTGAAAAATGCGGTAAAAAATGAACCGTAATTCATACGGAGCGGGATATGTATCTCCTTTTCAAATCACGTTTGTGAAAGTAAATAACTCGTAATTTTTCCTAATTGTTAATTTTTCATAAAAATAAAACGTCAATTTTTGCAATTTTCTCGGGATTTTTAAAAATCTTAAATTTTTAAGGGCATCCTTACTCCGTCTTGGACTTGGGAAATTCAAAAAACTAAAACACGCATTTCATGAGGTGAAAATTAGGTGTCAACAGGCGCTATCTGTTTCTGGTAAAGACCCGATAAATGCTCAGCAATTGACCTCTCAAGGCCTTTAGGAAAAACCTTATGCATCTTTTCCATTTAGCATATTCATTTTTCTCTTTGTTACTATTATCCTCAGTTGGTACTGGCGGTACATCTTTTAGGATAGTCATATCTATCTCAACCAATTTAAAAGCAAATTCCACTTCACGTTTCCTTTTTCTGTAATTTGATCCAGTCAGGATTAATTTCAATTTCAACAACTTTTTTGTTCTTTGTAAATAAGACTGAAATAAATGCAGCTTGATTAATTAAGGCAATATATTTTTCACCAAAATATATGCAAGTAGATGTATAATTATTAGCTCCCTTTTAGGTAGAGAAAATAAACACACAGCTGATCATGCACCAAGTTCCTATTAGAACAACAATTTAATTATGGGATAGTCTTTATCTAATTTCAACATAAAGTAACCTCAATATACTCTAAAATTAGACAGTAATTATTCAAAGTCTGTTTCAGGCTTGTGATGTCTGTCATTATATTCAGGATGACTCAAAATGATTTTCAATAAAATGTGAAAAAATGTTACTGCCTAAATTATTTTCTGTGACTTTTCAAATCCCAGAATTAACAAATCCAAAATAAATACTTCTACAGCTAAAAAATTGTCAAATAATAGCAGAACATCCAGAACAATGTGAGGATTCTACAGTTAAAATGTTCGAAGCAACGAACAATCAGAGATAGGCGTGTGGACCTCACTCTCCTCTACTCGAAAGTGCCCTTGACAGCTGGGCCTGTCATCTTCTTCAACGTCAAGTGGGTTAGGGTTGCAGAAAACGGGGTTCTTGTGACCTGTTTTGACCCTTTTTCCATTCCTCACTTTTTGTCAGTTTTGTTTCAAATTAATACATGAAAATTGAGTAAAAATGTATGTAGACATATCTGTGACAATTAAATACTCAAAAAAACTTCAAACAAATATTAAAGCTTTAAATTTCGGATTAATGGCTTTTAAAGAATCCAACTCTTGATTTTTCAAAACCTTTTCTTTTCAAGATAAAAATAATATCACAATTGTGAATATGTTATAAAATCCGTTTAAGTGTTTTCACCAATTAGTAGGATTAAAAATATATTATATGAACCAAAATTGAAGTTTTAAACATTTGAACCTTGGAATTTTCTTCACCGGAAAAGATCAATTTTCTAGTAATATTTACTTTTCCAGCGACTCAAAGAATACAAAAATTTTCAAAATTTCATATTCAGTTTCGCTCGAAAATAACGAAAATCCATCCACAATTCAATTTTAGAAGACAAAATCTGAAAATTGAGCCATTCTTTGAGGAAATTCTTGCAATTGATTTGATACTTTAGACATCAACTACACGATAAACATAAACCACAACAAGATGTCAACCAATTCCGTCAATATTTCAAGATTTAAATGAATTACAAGTGAGTTTATTCATATGAACCCTAAATTTTGAAAATGCAATAGCTCTCTCAATTTTAAGAGTTAGAAAATGAGCTACCTATCAATTCGAAGGTCTCAATGAGAGGAAGAAAAGCCTAAAGTTCCAGTCTGAATTTTAAAAAATTTGACATGAAATTGCAGCAATCAATTTCAGGTTTAAAAAACTCTAATCTCCACTAATCATAAAAATTTGATCCTAAATCATGCCTTTTAGGCTCTGCTACCACATGCAAGATATTTAACATGATAAATTCAAGATCAGACATGATAATAGGAAACAATAAATAAATAACGGTAGAATCGAACGTCATACCTGTTTGAGCCATAACGGACTGTAGAACAGACTATGCATTCCTCTCTATTACCATTTCTCAAGACGGTGGTGTCAATGGGACAACTACCACACACTTATCTGTCACTCTCTTGATATGATTATAGAGAAGACAAAAGTGTGTGTTTTATAGGGTTAGAGAGAGGACCTAGCTGCAATTACTGAAACTTTAATGACCCTCCCAATAGAGCCTCATTGGGCTAAGCCTAGGTGTGGGCATATTTCGATTTGAACCGAAAAAACCCATCGAACTGATTTTTTTTTTTTTAAATTCAATTTTTATTTTTCGGTTTGTTCGGCCGGTTTCGGTTTTAATTTTTAAAAATTCAGTTTTTCGATTTGAGTTTTGCATATATAAATTTGGTTAACCGAAAAAATGAATTTTTAGGCTATATATGTAACGTTTGCATGATACATATTGTGTTACTTATTCCTACCCATAACCCACAAACCAAAATACAATATGACCAAATACAAAATATCCAACCTAATCATCAGATAAGTCCTATGTCACGACCCAACCGGAGGGCCATGACGGGCACCCGGTGCTAACCCACCCGGGTACCTCTTATCATACTCTCATATTCACATCTAGGTGAGCCACATGGCTTACTCATAATTTATATGCATCAATAGTGATAATCTCGTTGGGCAACAACACATTTATATCATCATCAATAACAATGCCCATATCCATATATACAAGCTGATGAGGCTATCAAAATGATATACAAAATATAAGTCGACAAGGCTACAAGACATCTAACCATACACAACTATCTACGAGCCTCTAAGAAGAGTATGTCACATCATATAGACGGGACAGGACCCCGCCATGCCCATAGGTATGTACACAAAAGAATAAATACCAAAAGTTGTAGCTTTGGATGAAATGGAGCTCCTCTATGCAGTCCCTGAACAAGATATCTATGGATCAAGCCTGTCTCCCTGTCCACCTGCGGGCATGACGCAATGTCCACAAACAAAAGGACGTCAGTACGAATAATGTACTGAGTATGTAAAGCATAATCAACTTCATAATAGGAGCATAAGAGGCAGCATAAGAAATAGCATAAGATGGGAGAATCAGGAGATAGTAGCCATCATCGTAATTACTTACTTGTCTTTCATAGGGACCTTACATTTCTAATGCGTGCTCGTGTACATACATATATACATATACAAATATCCATATCCATATCCATATTCGCATTCGTATTCGTATACATATTCGCATCCATAGCATACCCGACCTTGAAGGTTCGGTGGTTTCACATACCCGGCCATGACAAGGCTCGGTGTTATACATACCTAGCCCTACCAAGGCTCAATGTTATACATACCTGGCCCTACCAAGTCTCAGTGTTATCCGTACCCAACTGCAGTGGTGTGCGCGCAATAGGTATCATACCCGGCCATATAAGCTCGGTGTTACGTAATGGTCATACATGCTTAAATCCGTATACGTAGGAGTTCATGAGTATCATCATTATTATTGACAACATCATTTTCGTTATATCTATCCTTAGAGGATCAACTATCATATAAAAGAGACAATAGAATCATGAACGTATCGAGAATCGTAAGCTTTGGTAATCTTAGAGATAGAGTCATTTGGAAGACATTATGGAGCTCATGAAAGGATACATATAGCAAGGGAACCATGCCTTAATGAAAGAAGGGTTAGCCTTACATACCTCTTCGACTTCTTAACTATTTAGCGTTTACCGTTGAAGCTTGATTAATCTACATTTAGAAGGATTCATACTACGGTTAAGCCTTGGTGATACTCTTAAATTCAAACTAGGATAATTCATGTTCTAATGAAAATTGGGCAGCATTTCCCCTATTTCGTCAACTTCCACTACATCACAAAACAACTCCCAAACAACCACAATAATATCCACAATACTATAATCAAGTATTCACATTCGATTTAGCCTTCAAAATTCATCCTTGTGTTCAACTTATGCTAGCAACTTCATACCCATTTTAGCACATTTTCATATAATGCTTCTTCATCACCATTATTACTTTCCATAGCAAGATTATATCCATATTATACTAAGAATCATAACTCAAGTTAGCTTACCACTCAAAAACATCATAAAAAACTACATTTGGAACTCATTTTCTACTTTCTCCTTCCACCCAAGTTGTTCAACAACTAAACATTCTTGATAATATGCAATAAGCATGAAAACTAACCTTTTATCTCATAAGAATGAGCTTTGGAGCAAGCTATCAACTTATATGAAAACCCTAGCTTCAATATCCAAAGAACTCTTGGAGTTTATTAACCCTAGCAAGACCTCTAGCACATGAGAATCTTGATTCTTGCCTCTTGATATTTAATCTCCCTTGGATTTTGGCTTGGATTAGTTTATAGAGTTGAAGAGAGGGTTTTTGAAGAGCTTTTGGATCTGATTTGATGAAATAAAATGTCCAAATGAAGTGGAGCGAATTATATAAAGCGAAACTTAAAATCCCGTCGGGCAATTCTGCACCCATTTTGACGGGCCGTAAAAATTCCTTCGGACTGTCAAAATGGTCCGTAGAACTGCCCAATCAAATATGGTTCACTGTGACCATTTGACGCTGGGCTGGTGCAATTTGACGGACCGCAGAATTTTCTGCGGGGCGTCAAAATTTCTGTGGGCTATCAAATGGTCCGCAGAAATTTTCTGCTCAGATAGTCTGTCGTAAAACATGCATAACTTTTTACTCAGACGTCACATTGACGAACGATTTGTTGCATTGGAAACTAGACTCGATGAACTTCAATTTGGATAAAAGAAACACACCAAAAACTCCTCATATTCTAGGAGTTATGCCTCCCCCAATCTGGACCAAAATCCTGTCCGAAAATTTTGCCAAGTTTTACCAAAGTTCCCACAAACTCCATTCCTTTATTTGTTTGTTCTTAAATCCTTTCATAGCTCATTTCATGGGCTTAAACCCCCATAACCATATTATGGGAACATGTAATCTCATATATCCTAAGGTAACTCCCGTTTCCACGATTAGGCCAACTAACGCCTAACGAATCTCAACGGACGAAACTACGAGGTGTAACATCCTATGTCCTATCCGGCAATCTAAGAGACTTCAGAATACTCTACGCTGCTGCCCCTGCTCTCTAAAATTTGGGTTCTTCTTCTTCAAGTCTTCATATGCCTATCTAAGAGATTTCATATTTCTCATTATTAGGATTTTGCTCTTGTAAAGATTATTAGTAGAACGTAATTATAGAATTGGAACTAGATATTTGCACAGGTTGCTGAAATCAAAGTGTAGCCTTCTGGAAACATAAATTAAGATATGAATTTTAGTTCATTGCTTGGTGAGCAGATTTGTAAACAATTAGAACAACTCTCCACATTCTGAAGAAAAACTCATCAACTCCCTTCTATAAGTTTTATTTATCATATCAACAGACCGTCATAGGCTCTAATCAAATCGGTTTCGTAAAATCGAACTGAACTGAAGTTATTTCAGTCACCATTTTTATCAAATTTAAAAACCGAACCGAACCGACCGAACACCCACCCCTATTTTTTTCCGATGGTAGCCCACCCCTAATTAAGCCTACACTAACCACATCACTAGACCCACTAAGCACATAAAATGCAGGTCCCAATACCAATTATCAATTATAATTGGGCACAGGTTTATGGACTACCATGCAACCCGAAATAGTTATAATATAAATAAAATATTTTAAATAATGTATGCACATTTTTTCCAAATATATACCAAAGTATGTAAATTTGATATTTTAATCATTTCATAAGGTAAGAATACATATCAGTTAATCATAATTATGTGCTAAAAGTCTATATGCAAACACATATTATGTATTTATTGACTTAATATAAACCCCGAATATAAATACGTTATAAATATAATTTTTTATATAATTTGAAATTTGCATGGCAAGGCGAAAAGTAATGCACTTGCAAAGGTTCTGTTTAATTGCACCCATGAGAGTTTTGCCGCTCTTGAGGATCATCCATCATAAGCTAATTCATGATTTAAATTTGATAAATTTGTCTTTTAAGGTCCTCAGCAATCAAAGAAGGATGTAGTCATTCACTGTCAGGTTCATCTGAACCCACTTTTTTTAGTGCAGTGCATAAATTTATGTATCAAAATTTATTAAAATTGCAACAAATAGTAGATATGAACCCATAATCTTAAAAAATATATTGAATCAAATGTTAGGAACCTGTAATTGTTGAACCCATAAAATTTAAAGCTCAGGTCCGCCTTTGTTAATAATTGGCTCATTATATTTTAGGAAAAGAGCACAAATGCCCACTGCAAGCAAAATAATTACCCGAAAATGCACCTTACTTTCATGGCCCTAAAATTATTTATCCGGATACCCGCAAAACTATGATACCAAGATGGTATCGCCATACCTCTTATGTAATACCTCGTACCTCCTAACGAAGTAACATTCAGGATTCGAGACTTAGAAATAAAGATGGGAAATGTTTGGATTAAAATTTCTCTTAGACGGTAAAAATACTCCTTACGTCAAATTGTACGAGTATTTTTTGGACGTACCTCACATGGGAAAATCAAAAGTCACTGGAATTTGACAATTCTAGGTATGGGCAAGTTATACGGGCCGTACTTCTAAGTACAGGCCGTACTTTTAAGGCGTACAATTTATAGGGCCGTACTTTAATGTATGGGTCGTACTTTCCATCAAGTACCTCATAGACTAAATATCGTGATTTCTGAAATTTGTCACATGAGGTATGCCCAGATTATACGGTACGTACAATATTGTACGGGCGTACATTGTGCTCGTACTTCTTCCCGCTTCAGCAAATAGTATAAATTCGGGACTTCAGTTTTTAATCCCACTTTTCATATTCTCAAGCCCTAGCGCAAAGTTCTTCTCCTCTCACCATTAGAATACATCAAGGTAAGTCTATTCTAAGCATCCCAAGTGAATTCCAACATATATTCTTGAGAATTAAATAGGAAAGCATTGTTCTAAACCTAGGGTTTTCAAGAAAATCACAAGGATTCAAGATTAAGAGCCCGTTTGGATTGGCTTATAAGTTGCTTATAAGCTGTTTTCAGTTTTTTTGAGTGTTTGGCTGGCCAGCTTAAAGTCATTTTGTGCTTAAAATAAGCTCAAAAAAATAATTGGGCCCATTTGACTTAGCTTATCTAAAGCAGCTTATAAGCTGAAAACAGCTTATAAGCCAAAAAAAATAAGTTAGACTACCCCAACTTATTTTTTTTGGCTTATAAGCTGTTTTTAGCTTATAGACATAAGCCCATCCAAACGAGCTCTAAAGCTTTTGGGATTCTTCTCAAGTTCAGACCATTAGTTACAAGTTTTGGAGTAGTAGCAGGTATGTAGGATTTCTATCTACGTGTGTGAACATCATTGTTCTTCCCATGCCACATTCTTCCATGATTATACAAAAGTTTAGCAAAACTAGGGTTCTAGACATGTTCATAATAACCCTAAGTAAATGTATGATGATCTACAATCTTTGCTTTAATAGTTCGTTTTTGTGTTCTTAATATTCCCTTTTGGTTATTGATAATCTGTCTGTAATCCATGAAAACCCATACTTTGCATTCCATGGGTTCTCAAATGCAAGATATGAACTTTTATGTTTATTTTCATGAACTTCTACATGCTTCCATGTTTTCATTCAGGTTATACTATATATCTATCTTCATGTTACAATACAATCACGAATCATATTTACAATCATGTTTATATAATTCATAGGCTACTAAGACAATTATATCCATGTTCATGTTTTGGGAGTTGCACAGATTACTGAGAAGGTTTAATACCTGAAACTACATATGCCAATGTAGGATAAGGATCGCTCTGCCCAATTAAGATGATTCATTCGTGTTTACCCATTGCGGGTTATTGGATCCATTCATATCATGTTCATGTCTTGTACCCCGACAAGGTACAAAATGGCTTAGTTGATCGGGCAGAGATCAGACACCATGTGCTTACGTGATGGTTACATGTCGGTTATACTAATGCTCTCCCACATATATCTTTACAGACTTAAAATATCTTATTCATGTTATACATATTCATGTCAGATGATATTCATGTTAATGTTCAACCTACAGATACAAATACAATTTCAATTCTGTTATTTCATGGGCCATGCTCATTTCATTCAGTTGTTTTACATACTAGTACAATTCGAATGTACTGACGTCCCCTTTTATTTGCCTGGGGACCTGCATTTCACGATGCAGATTTACAGGACGACGGATCAACTCGTTAGGACTCTACACGTACCAGCTATTGGTGAGCCCCATCTCATTTCGGGGTTTTATCTTTATTTATTTATTATAAGCTATGCAGTAAAGGTATGCCAGGAGCCTTGTCCCGGTAAACTGTTTAGCAGTCAGACTCATGTCAGAGGTTTTATAGACTAGACTAGTCCAGTTATGTCATGTCAGATATTCATAGTCATATAGCCAGTATTGGTTCAACATTTATCATTTAATTTTAGACTTATGATAATTACTTAACTTATGCTTCATTCTCACCATTCATGTTATATTAAATTCCGCATCAGTACATGCCCAATGTTTATTCAACAAGTCATGTGGTTCACTCGGTCACATGCAGCAAGGCATCGAGTGCCGTCTTACACCCAGGTCATGGTTCAGGGTGTGAAATCTTATATCTCTTGATGGTATCACAAATAACTTCTTTCATTTCTTCAAAAACACTCATCAACCCTTTATGAAACCCATATAATATATATAATAAACAAACAGGGTATCATAGAGAAAAAAACATACTTTCCTCAAAAACTATGATACCATCATCTTATATGCATATACTGAGATGGGGTCATGGAGGACTGCTTCAGTCCTCCAATGAGACACTCGTTAGTGCTTCGAATGAGACCCTCTCTAGTGCTCTGTGATACTACCATGGTATATAAATATACTGAGATAGTATCAAGGAGAAAACCTTTTTTTTTTGGGCGGGGGGGGGGGGGGGGGGGGGGGGTACTCAACTAAATATTTTCGACCGGACTAGGTAGAAGCGAAATTAGTTTATGAGGGGGCATGGTCATGTAAATATTTTGTCTTTTATGAGTATTTTGTGTTGTTTTGCCTATATTTTATAACTATGAGTTCAATATAATATTTGTTCAATTTCTGGAAATTCTTATGTATAAATTTATGCTCGATCGAAACTATTAAATTCAGATGAGCTCATGGATAAATAGGTGCATCCGCCACCAATCACCATATAGTATTTAGTATAGAAGGGGTATAATATTTCTAAAATTAGGACCGCGTCCACACTAAACAAAATAAGAAATTCAATTAATTGAACCACAACTTTGGCCCCCAAGGATATGTGTCATAGGCTAAGTTATTGTGGCGGGAAGATCGCGATGATCGCCTTGAAATATAAACTTTATAAAGCGATGGATAAAAATCCTTGTAGATAACTCAAATGCGCGACTATATTATTGCCATGATCCACTAAAATTTCAACTCATATTCCCTCCTTCCAAGTTTACTTGTCCAGTATTGACTTGACATATCCTTATGAAACAATAAATAACATGATAATTTTACTATATCCACCCACAATCATTATAAGTTGGGAAATGAATTGGATATAAACAGTACTTAATAATAATAAGGATAACGTGAGTATAAAATGATAAATTATCTTTTGATTTTTCAAACTGAACAAGTTCAAATGAACATCTATTTTTAGTATAGTGGACAAGTAAACACGTAATCCCTTCGGGTAAAAAAGAGTGTCCACTTAACCATTTTACACCCTTTAAGAAAATACTAATTCCTAGACAAAAATAGGTAATTTAATTAAAATGCCCCTAATTAAATAGATATTGAGATTTGATCACTTAACACCTAATAAGAATAAATTTGGATAAAGGCTAAGTGTGGACACTATTTTTGATCCGGAGGGAGTAGTAGTGAGTATTTCTCTAATTCCCAAATTTCCTTTTTAGGCTTTTTTTCGTTTAATTGTTTTCCTTGTATAAAAATAAAAATAAAATAAGAAGGTATACAGCCTGCAGGGGAAAAAAAAAGAGTACACGTGTCACTTAGGGCTTGTTTGGAAAGCCACCCAGGTAATTGGAATTGGGTGTAATTACACAGTTTGGCCTGTTTGTTTGACCAGGTAATTACACAGTTAGGTGAGAATTAGGTGTAATTGAGAGGGTGTAATTACACTCTCCAATTCTCAAGGGGGGCTGAGAATTGAGTGTAATTACACCCTGTAATTAGAGGGTTACTTTTTAGTCTATTTCTTTTTAATTTTATTTTAATTTCTTTTTTTTAATTTATTTTTTATTTCTATTATTTAATTTCTTTTTTATTTCTATTATTTAATTTCTTTTTTATTTTTTACTTTTTAATTATTTGTATTTTTAAAATATATTTTTCTTTTTTATAGAATTTATATTTCATTTCCTTTCTTCTCATTCCCAATATTTACTTCTTGTGGTTCCATGTAATTGCTCATATTTGTTTTAGTTTTTGTTTTATTCATTAACCGTGTTAATATTCTAATTTTTTAAACTATATCTCTTAATATTAGAAAGAATGAGTCATTAACAAATTTGGCATATAATAAGTGACGTAATTAAAGTAGAATTTCGTTGTGAATGAGGTTATAGACTTATATTTTCCCTTTCTTTTGAATTATAGGAGTATTTACTTATGTTACATTGAAACTTACTTATGTAACGTTGCAATTTGACATAAGAGTATTATGTTAAAAAAATATCTTTTGGATTTTGAATTTAGGTTATATTTTCAATTTAAACAATATTTGCTTTAGTACTATTGGCTTATTATTTTCACATTGTATATTGTTTATTTTTCACTTCCAGTTGATAGAATTATTGTCAAACATTTGAATAGTGTTATGACATTATATTTATAAATATTCTTTTTTTGTCAAACATCCAATCCCATGACGTTCTCACAAAAAAAGGTATGTTTTTAAGTTTTATAATCAATTAAAATTAAGATATTATTAATTTTGAAATTATTTATTGATACGCTCAAATTACACCTATTAATGGTATAACGCGGACGTTGGGATGAATCCCACAGAGAACAATATGTAGGCAATTTAAGCAGATTATGAATTATCACTAACAATAGCTAGACCGAACGCATCAATGGTGGTTTTTGATAAAATACGGAAATAAAAATTCTAATCTAGAAAGCGAGTAAATTGATCAATGGCCACACGAATGGAATAAAGGAAACTACTTCTCAAGTAACGATCCAATATATTTCACGAATTATAAATAATAGCAAGTTTATTTTATTTAGCCTCGGATAATGACTCTAAATTAACTTCTCCCGAAGATTAACTAGACTACCCAATTGAAGATCCCTCAAGCAATTAGGAGCATTAAAACCACCTGAATATGGCTACAAGTGGTATCGCCTATTCCTAGGTCAATTTCCATTAGATGAGGGTTAACGCCCCAAATTCATGTTAATTATTCTATCCCAACCCCGTTCTTCCTCTTCCGAGTTTCAAACAAAGTAAATGGGCAAGTCCTAGGGTTAGCTACTCCCTTGAGAAACGTTGAAAAATAAGAATAATTAAAATAACAAGAACTTACTTGATTAAAAATAATGTCGATGAATAAATAAGCACAACAAGAGTATCAATCTTAATTATCACCAAGAAATTCCCATAAACAAGGATTAAATAAAAGAAAGAATATTTACGTAGGAACCCTAGCCTCCAAACTTGTGTTTTATGCCAAAGATAATTTTACAATGCTCTCAGTTGGCTTTTTAAAAGAACTGGAATAGCAAAAATCGTCAAAGTCCAAGTTCTGCTCGGACTGGCCGGAAAACCTTCAACGCGAACGTGCCACGTGTCTGCGCGAACGCGTGGCTGACGTCAGCATCACTTCTCTTACTTCAGCGCGAACGCGTGACAGACTAGCGCGAACGTGCAGAGTCGCTGACGCGCGTGGGCACGAACGCGTGACTTACCTGCGCGAACGCGCAGAGTAATTTTCCACCAAAATTTCCAGAATCTCTAGTTGTTTCCAGTGATCAACCTTTTTCCTCTTTTTCACTTGTTTTCCACACTTAGGCTCTAGGGGCCTCGTATTACCTGAAACATAATAAAAACCACGTAAAATCACATAGACTTGATTAAAAACTTATAGCCGAAAAGCATCGATTGTGGCGTAAAATCACGCCACATCAACACCCCCAACTTAAAGTATTTTCTTGTCCTCAAGCAAGCCATACAAAACAACGACTTAATCTAACACCTAGATATCATAGAATAATAATGTCTACATTGGTTTTGACTCTGAACTACCGGCATGCATGTTTTTCTTCCAAGGACCACCCTAATTTTCTATTTTAATGCAATATACACAACTCAGGAATGCTATGACTAACAATGAAGCTTCAATGCATGACATTACATTATCGAACATATTATGATGCACACAAACGCTACTTTAGGGGGTCACTTTATTTTGCTCAATTCTCATCCTTATGCCCTCACATAGACCAAAGAATGTCCCAACACACATATATACAACAAGAATGTGACGAAGACGAAATAGAAGAGAAAACCACTCACACTCACAAAGAACTTCATATCTACACATGCAAATACCATAGGTTTGCCCTTATTTTCTATGTTTTCATCCTAGGCTCGCTCGGTTGTGATCACATTAGGACTTGTTTTGGCTTGTAATGTAGGCTTAAGGACGGTTAGGATACTTTTTGGATATTAGTGACTCACCCTCCTTGAACACTACAACATCTCTTCACCTTAATTCACCTCTTTTCTTTCCAACCCCTTTATTTTCTTTCAAGTTTTTGACCTCGATGTGGTTTTACTCCTAACCAACTTACAAATCTTTTTGTGTTACAATTTTATGGTTTTTCTTTTTTTTTTCTTTTTTTTTATATGCAACTACCACATCGAATCTCCACTAGCAAACTCCACCACCCCAACTTATGTTTTTAACATCTACTCCACATTTAATTCACCCCCAACTTAGGCATTTTGCCTCATCTATCTAGTAGCATCAAGGAGGGAACGGGTGCGAAGATGGATTAATTGCAAAGGGTAAGGTTTCATAATTGGCTAGCCAAGAAAAAGGTCAAAAGGCTCAAAAAGGGAAACTAGGGATATTTGAATCTTTTGGTAAGGCTTATTTAGGCAAAGTGACTATTTACACAAAGAAAGCCTAAGATCATCTCACAACCAAACTAACTTTCGGATTTCATACAAGACCAACCGGGCAAGTTCTAGATTATACATGCATAAACAGAACCAAACTAACAGCTCACACACACATTGGCATAAGGACAATTATTTTTACACTTTGACCTCCTAAGTAGTCATTTATCACACACAATACCCCAATAATCATAATGTCATATAGAGAATCAATCATGTCAACTAATAACTGTTCTAAGTATGCATTTTTAAAAATTTCGAGGGGTCCAAAATTTCCAACAGCCATAACAACATACCATCAGTTCCAGAGTAACACCAAATAAGTCACAACTACTCTATTCAACCTAAGCAACATCCTAAACATGCCAGTTTCAACAAAAAATATAAAACCCCTTAGGAAAAGAACTCTGGCAAAGCAAAGCCGAGGGGGGTCCTAAACACATATTTACAATACAACAATACCAGATAATCACCCCCAACTAAAAAAATTTGCAGTGTCCTCACTGCATCATATAAGCGTACAAAAAATCTAAGGCATACCTGCTAGCACTGAGTGCTATAGTCATCTCTGCTCACCCTCGGAGCTGGAGCTGCTGGGCTCTGGCAGGACAAAATCTTCCTCATTTTCCTCCTCCTCATTCTGTGCTCCGCATTCACTCCTCAAAATACTCATCATCTTATTCAAAAACTTGCTTTGCTTTTTGGCGTGCTCTCTTGCCTTTTTCTGCCTCCTCTCCATCTTACCCTGCTTTTTCTTTATATGCTTCAGCTCTTCCACTACACCTGTTAATGTCGGACCACCAGATCCAGAAGGAGCTGTAGATGTGCCCTCTCCAGATGGGCCCGAAGGGAGACTAGCCACTAGCTGCTGAATCCGAGTGTCCACCCTATGGACCTGGGTGGAGATATACTGAAAATGCCTGGTGGCCTCTTGCAGTGGTGGCAAGAGTGGTATAGCTGGAGTAGGAGCAGGCGCCCCATCAGTCGAATCCGATGCAGTAGAGGTGAACTGCCCAAATGACGGGGCTGCTACATCAATCTTCCTTTTCTTCTGCACATTACCGGGCCCTCTCTTCTTCAATGGATGAATCGGTCCACCGGGCCCCTTTTCTTTGTCACCTGGCCTTGTGGGCACCCCATTGGTGGAGCACAAATAAGTGATCAACAATGGGAAGAATAGACTCTTAGTCCTTTCAAGCACCACCTCCCGTATTTCTCGCATAATAAGCCTCCCCACATCAACAGGCAACCCTTCCATCACAATACAAATTAATTTAGCCCTCTCAAGGGGCACATCTGAATCATATTTACAAGGCAGCACCCTGGATGTCACAATATCTAGCCAAGTTTTGGCCTCAACAGTGAATTCTGTGGAGTCAATCTTCCTTTGCATTGTGGTCAACCACTTTGGTTGCTCCCCACCGTGAAGGTGGGTCACAAACCATTATTGCTTTATTTGTTCGTACCTCTGCGCCATCTCACTGTTATCACCATCCTGCAGATTGTAGTAGGCATTGATTCGAAAAGCATTGCACAGGACATCTACGCCTCTGACTTTGACAATCGCCCGATCCGTAATGTCTGCCTCTGCAGCATTTGCATAGAATTCCCGCACAAGGGTATAATTTGCCTTGATTGGTTCATCCGCAAAGCGTATCCATCAGCTTGTTACCAGCCTTTCATAGAACTCGGGCATTTTTTCTTCCAAATTTTCTGTTACGATGCCCCTTTCTTCGATGAAGCTCTTTCCCAGCAGTCTATCATAGAGCTTCGAACATTTTGCTGACTGAAAGGTGGTGGTATCGTAGTATTCAATCAAGGGCACTTGGGCAACATTGGATGTTGTAGCCATTTTCAAGCTTAGGTACCTACAAAACGAACACACATGTCGAACATACATATGAATACCTAAAACGATGTATAATGAGGCAATTAGGCCAAAGAAATTTGTCACAAAAGTTTCGAGCAGCTCTGTGCGAGCATTCTGTTTCTGCACTGCCTGTTTTCCTTCAGCGCGTTCGCGCTGTTTTAAATATTTATTTCAGCGCGTTCGCGCAAGGGATCAGCGCGATCGCGTTGAGTCGGTAATAGTTCAGATTTTCAGAAGGCATTTTCACAAACAGGTTATGGGCATGATTTTGGGGCTTCGATTTAATGATTTTAAGCACGTATTTTGCCCCATCTTTTGCACACATCAACACCCAACTCTCAACTCACATCACTCAACAACTAACAACAATTTACATGACAGGAAATTCAACAATTTCATCAAATTTTTATGCTTAAACAAGTGAAAGTAAAAAAATTATTTCACAATTTCTAACATGAAAAGATGATAAAAACAACCCTGTGAACAAGAGAATGAGAGAATCACATACCTTGTGGTTGCAACTTGAAGAAGTTTTTAAGATTTGAAGTTGGGTTTGAGAGAAAAGTGAGAGAAAAGGGAGGGAAATGGGGGTTATACCCCATTTGCTTCTGTTTTGTAACCGTATGCTTACCTGGGAAATCCGCGTTGGCGCGTTCGCGTGGTCATATGGCACGTTCGCGCTGACCAATATTTCTCTTTTCTTTTTTTTTTGTTCAGCGCGTTCGCGCCAAATAGTACGCGTTCGGGCAGAGGTATATGAAACCCCCTTTTTCCAGATCGCTTTTTATTTTTATTTTTTATAGGTTAGTCAAAAATAATAAAATAAACTATTCTAAAATTTTATAAATGATGGGTTGCCTCCCACCAAGCGCTTGATTTAACGTCGCGGCACGACGGTTACCAACTTTACCGCTTTTCTCTCCATTTGGAGCTTATGAATTGGGCACCCAACTTGGATTCAAGTTTGTGACCATGAGCAGCGGGGGGTTGTAAATAGATGACCATGCCAAGTAACATATTTTTCATCTTACACTTCTTGGCTTTCAAGTAAGGAATGTCGTTCTGCCTTCTTGAATTTTCAAATTGCAAAATATAAGGCTCTTGAACTTCTTGAATTACGACATCCTCTTCTTCCCTCTGATTGGAGTCAACACCAACCAGATTTTTCAGAACAATGGTTGACTCCACTTTATTTTTTTCTTTGACATTCCCAATAAACTCATCTTCATGATTTACCCTTTCATCTTGAGCATTGGGTAGTTCATAATGATTTGCCCA